>NC_132878.1:2848207-2950707 GCF_030463535.1 Salminus brasiliensis | reverse complement strand
AAATATATAATAATAATAAACTACGCGTCCCACAAGCCCCTGGGGCCATTTAGCGGTAAGTGTTGTCAAGTGTTGCAGGTACATTTTGTCTCGTCCTCGTTTTCTGTCTTTCTTTTTTTTTTTTTGAAGCATATGTTCTTTTAGGCGTATATGCTAACGCTAATGCGCTAAGCCCTCTAGTGTTTGACCCCCGTCTTTGTAGAGCTGATTTTATCTGTGTCATCAAATAACACAAGACCGAGACTGAAAAGAAAGAAAAGGAGACCTTTTGTTATTGCTTACCTTCCCCGTGAGTGAGAGAGTGAGCGCGAGAGAGCGAGTGTGTGTATATGTGTGTGTGTGTGTCTGTGTGTGTTTGTGAGATATTACACAACCATGAAATTTATAAAATATTCAAGTGGCTAATGGAGTGTTTTGTTGAACCTTTTATTTCTTTTCCGTCTAATGTACCTTTAAAAAGCTTCTGAAAGATCTTTATACCATGCACCTTAATGAGGCCTCTTTATTAAGGCCCTGTAAGTGTGTACGCGCACACACACACACACACACACATACACACACATACACTCAGAAACACACACTCACACGTGCATTTCCTTCTATGCCAGTATCAATATGTATGAACCATTCATTGTCTGTGCCACTCATTGTGCATCATGGTATAGACAAAGCACCTTTGCTTCATAATGCGCGCCAGGCTTTGATCACAGCCCCCACTCCAGCACGCTTCATGCATATATTCTGTCAGCTCAGATCAGGATCAAAAACAGCCCGGTGCTTGCGTACAATCTATGCCGTACAGTACGCTCATTTCCAATTCATTACCTTTAGGGGCTCCGTTACCGCTGCCTCATAATTAATGAGCGTCATTTTGCCGTGACGTTAATAACCACTCCAACCGCTTATGAAAGGGAGCGCTTAAACCTCATGCGCCGATTCTTCTTCTTCTGGCCTACCTGAGACGCCAAATCTGGAGCTACAGCCTTATTGTTCTTAATGCATATGGAAATGTTTATTTTCTGCACGTCTGATTTATGAGCCACCGAACCGTCCCTAATAAAACAGCTGAGCGCTGGAGCTTTAGCATGGATGAGTGTTAGCATGATGAAACCAGTGGCTGACTGTCTGCAGCCCTAACTTCATAAAACAGTGGCTGATTTTCTTTGTTTTTTGCGGATTAATATTACTGTGATAGAGCCGGTGGGGTGGGTGTAGTTCAGCACGGGCGGATGTTAGCGTGATGAAACCGAAAACCGACAGCGACTGTAGAAAGCATGGACAGCATGTCTCTTAAAAGTGAAGCAAACGCAGGTCTAGCGCCTGGTTGCTGGTTGCAGTATGACGTGTAGCCCCGCCCATCCCCATATGTTTCAGTAACAAAACAGCCCCGCCCATTTTACATCTCATTGTCCTTTCCATCTCTAGTGTCTTCAAGCTTCAGCAGTTAGTTCTCTCGGCCCATTTTTATCCGCTTTCAACCCTTACTCTTACTTGCTCTGTCGTAAGGAGGCGGGGCTACACTTAAGAGTGAAGTGATTGACAGACAGCCTTGCTGAGGAGCTGAGTTACAGGAGCTGCACCTTTACTGGTGGAGCTGTTGTCCACTTACCGGACAAACTGGGAATCCAGGGGGGGAATCTGCTCTGCTTCTGCGCTGGAAGCTCAGTGAAGACGGTCTGAGACACTCAGGCTCGGTCTGGGAGAAGGGGGTGGGTCTATCAAATGAGTAGGCGAGTCTGGCTCCGCCTCTGGTCTTTATTATGCAGATTCTGGTTGCAAATTTGACAACATGGCGGACAGTCCTGGCTTTACTTCTATAGAGCGGAAGGGAACGGCGTCCATGTTTTCTACAGTCACTGGGTTAGCATAGATGATGTTAGCATGATGAACTGACGGCTTTTTAAGATTGAATGTCAACTGTAACGTCATAAATTAATTATGAAGTTTAGTATCAGTGTTATCATGATAAACTAGCTGAATGTTTTAGCGTCAGGACTAGCGGCGGAATGTTAGCGTAATAAAACTGGCTTTTTGATGAACGTTATCGTCATAAAACCGCCTGAATCTTGACGTATGAATGTTATTGGATGAATGTATCAGTTTTAGCAGTGTGGATGTTAGCATAGACTTATTAAAACTGCCGGTCTGAAGTCCAGCATGAATGTTAGCATGATAAAATGTTTTAGCTTTGGTGTAAATGAATGTTAGAATGTAAAGACTATGGCTGCATTATCAAACATCTTCAGAATGTCCCAGTATTAACTTAATTTAGTCGTCTTTAGGTTTTAACTGACTATAAACTTTAAACTGTTGGCTAAATGTTTTAGCTGTGTTTTAGATGTGTTAGTTGACTTTAGTAACTTTATTTATTTGACTTTAATTGAGGTTTTAACCGACTTTAGTATAGATTAGCGTGACGAAACTGGGGCTGACTGTTTCCAGTTTTAACACTCATAAAACTGCCTGAATTTTGAGGTTCAGTATAAATGTCAGCATAAATGCTAAAACTGGCTAAAGGTTAGTTATTAGTGAATGAATGTTCGTATGATAAAATGGTGGCTAAATGTTTTATCAGCTTCAGGTGAATAAATGTAATAATGGAAAGATTATGGCTGCATTATTGATCTTTCACGATATTTATTTATGTTCCACAGTTCCTCAGTTTTGAAGTTCAGCATCAATATTGTCGTGATAAAATTTGGCAAAATGTTTTCACTGATTATTAGCATTAAAAAAACTTTCTAATGGGGTGGAAAATATGACAATATTTTATTGTATTGTGAAGAATTCTGCCAGCGTGGTAAACAGTATGCTTTTATGAGTATATTGTGGATATCGTCAGTGCTTAAAGACACTGATTAACTGCACATTTTATTAGAAATAGTAAAATCAGTCCTGTTTCATTTTATTAATTTTAATTTAATTTTAATTTAATTTAATTAATTTTAATTTAAGATAATTTAATTTATTGGGAAAATCACTGTACTCAGTATTATAGAGTATTTGGATATCAGTTTAAAAAATTGACACAACAAAATATTATGATAAATATCATATAATGTAAAAAATATCTGTGATACAACATTTTTACAATATCGCCCAGCTCTACAATCTAAGCTTTAGCCTTTATCAAGGTTAATAAACAAAACTGTGCCTAAATTTTATTAGATTTTGCATGATTGAATCTTACTATGATAAAACCTAATTACTTCTAAGCTTTGGCTTAAATTACCACAATAAACGTTGATTTTGTTGCTGTTATACGTGTTATTTTTCTCATATTTTAACAAAAACTGTGCACATTTTTTTATTGTTGAGAGAGAGATGTGAGTGAGTTTATCAGAGATTACAGCCTAAAGATTCAAGTATGAATAAAATTGTTCTAATTTTATTATAAGCAGGTTTATAATTTAGGACAGTGTCTTCAGGGAGGGTGTAAAACGCACAATGATGCAGACCACAGTTTAAGCACGGGACACACACACACACACACACACACACACACAAATAAAGCACATAAAGCACATAATTATTTAAAATTATCTGATTTAAAACAAGAAAACAAGCCACCCTCGTGCCCCGATAAAGCACACAGCAGCGATTTTCCCTTTTTTCTGTTGTGGTCTTTTATAAAGTCGCGATTGTTCCAGTGCAGCGTCCTCTCGAACCTCGACCTGACACCCCACCGCTCGAATTTGGGTCACCGTCATGAATAGTTGATGCTTTGTGCCAAAAATCATTGGCGTGCAGGTTCTCTGACGGGCATTAAGTATTAGCGGGATGCCGCACTTTTGCTTTGTTGGACACTTTTATTAAAGTCTTTGCGTACGGGAGCTTGCAGTGTGTTGCACCAGACAGAGCCGGAGCCTGAGCCCGAGCCAGAGTGGGTTATGTGCTTTGTGTGAAATTACACCATCTGTAATATTGTTGATATGCTAATGCTGCTGGAGAATGTTCTGAATTAGGTTTATCATAAATATTTCATGTAAACACGTTTCTTAGTTCTAGCAGACTGCCCAAATTTTAACCCCTCGCAAGCTGGAGCTGTAGTTCTGCTGTGCTGCACGTTCCACTGTCAGGGCTTTTACATGGGCCTCATTTTTCCGTGGCCCGGATCTGCATGCCGGACTCGTTTCCATTATCATATTATTTACAGTAAGAGCCACCAAAACAGCTCTGACCCATCAAGGACTCCACAAGACCTCTGAAGGTGTCCTGTGGTATCTGGACACCTTCAGACGTTGCAAGGTGGGCGGGGCCTCCACGAGCATCAGTGAGCCTTAGGTGTCCATGACCCTGTCGCCGGTTCACTGGTTGTCCTTTCTTGGGGCGTCTTTGGTAGGTAGTGACCATTGCGTACCAGGAGGGGACACCCCACAAGACCTGCCTGATGTTTTGGTGGAGATGTTCTGACCCAGTCATTATCTAGAACCTCACAGTTCGGTTCTTGTCAAAGTGTCTCAGATTCTCACGCTTGTCTATTTTTCCTGCTTCAACTCCAGACTGTTCACTCGCTGCCTAATATGTAGCTCCACCGGTTAACAGATCATCAGTGGTTTTTTAGATAGGTACTAATGTTATGGCTGATCAGTCAAACCAATCTCAATCTCCAAACCGGTTTTAATGTAAATAAAATATCAATGAAAAATATTGATTGCCAACAGAAGTGTGTCTGATCTATCTGAAATCGAATCTATCTGATCATCTGAGGCGTTATTAGCTTGGAGCTAAAAGGCTAAGGTAGCTAACAAGTAGCAAGTAATGGAATAGCTCAGAAGCTAACAAGTAATAGAAGCTTATAGCCCACCAATTAGCATCTTGAAGGTATTTAGACATGCAGTTAGCGCCTTGCTAATTGGGGGGGGGGGGGGGGGTGGGCGGGGCGTATAAGCTTCCATTACTTAGCTACGTGAGCTATATTAGCCCACACTACTAGTAAACAGTAATGGAGGGGGTGTTGGGGACGTTTTGGGCCGGGTCTCAAACTTAGCTGAGGCCTAAACCTAGACTCCTACACCCATATGTACCAAATAAAGGTACTACAAAGGGTTCTTTAAATGTGAGAACCATAAAGGAACCAGTTTTGGTTCCATAAAGGAACCAGTTTTGGTTAAAAGTGGTAAAAGTGAGAGTGAAGAACCTACATTTAACATCTTTAAATCTTCACACACTCATCTTCACACTTCACACACACCAACCAAAAGTGGTTCTTCTACGGATCTGCTCAAAGAACCCTTTGAAGTGCCTTTATTTTTAAGTCTAGACTTCAATGTGTTGCCAGCGCTGATTCACCACAGCCACTACAGTTCAGTCCAACACTCGGTTTCCAATGTCCGGCAAACAGGCCCCGACTATCGCTTTAACCCTCCTGTTACAGTGTGGGTCAAATTGACCCGTTTCCAAGTTTAAAAATACAGGAAAAATCATTTTCATCATGCTTTTGGTGCATGAAAGCTTTCCTGCGAGGCTTTTATTAGTGTAATAAACATGTAAATGTAAAACGACTAATTTAATGTGTTTATATTCTGTATGGTAAAATCTGTTTATTATACACACACACACACACACACACACACACACACTGTTTTGGTCAGTTTGACCCAGGAGTGAAAATAGAGGCTTCAAAGGGTAAAAATATATTTATTATATTCATATTAATTGAGCTAAAAATGATTTTAGTGTTTTTTTATTATTATTTTTTATTGTTAAACATGGTTAAACACTGAACACCGGTCAGTCTTAGCGCTGGTCCTTACAGTTGAACATGACTACACTACATGTCCAAATGTTTGTGGACACGCCTTCTAATGAATGCATTCTGCTAATTTAAATTGCACCCATTGCACAGCTTGTCTCGTCCCTGTAGAGAAGAAGTACTGCCAATAGAATAGGACTCTCTGCAGGAGCAGATAAACATCATGACCCTATTGGCTCCATGCTGCCTAATAATGCCAGACGTGGGCTAGTACAGGGGTATAAAGCCCCCCAGCATTGAGGAGCTGTGGAGCACTGGAAGAACTCAGTGGAAGAATGCAGCTCCTGTCGCTGAATGCAACAAAATCCTCACAGCAATGCTTGTAGAAAGTCCTCTTTTCTGGACAGTGGAGACTCCAACAAAAGCAGGATCAGCTCTTTTTAAAACCCTTGATTTTAGAAGAGACAGTGAATGAATGAGCAGGTGTCCACATACTTTTGTCCACATAAGTAATAGTAGCAGTAGGGTTAATTGGAAGGTAATCAGCTACGATGTCGTGATTCTTGTCCTGTTTTTATTCCACGGTTGTGAAAAAACAAAACGAGATGAAAGACGTTGAGTTCCACATCGAGTCACGTGAGCGGTTGTTCGTTCGGTTGTTCGTTCGTTTGTTTGTTCGTTTGTTAGCGTCTCGTTTCCTTCAGCCGCTTTTGTTTTGTGAACTGACCTCGCTGTGCAGAATCACATATCAAATTTGAGATTTGGCGCAGTACGCCCCTTTATTACGGCTCGTCTTTTGAAGAACGTGTGTGTAGAGAGTGTGTGTGTGTGTGTGTGTGAGTGTGTGTGTGTATTGATTGTGATGGCTTTCATTCATTTGCTGGTATCTGACTACAGTACGCTGAGTAGTGTTTCTGTGTAGTGCAAATCCGCATGGCCCATTCACCCACTGACTGTTGAGAGGGGTGTGTGTGTGAGTGTGTGTGTGTGTGTGTGTGTGTAAGGGAGCTGGCAGGCTTTTTGATGTAGAAGATGGCAGAAAATAGCTGATAAGCAATGTCAATGTTTGTGCCCATGCTCCGTACTACAGTAGAGGGTGAGATTCAGGCTGGATGGTGTTTTTTTTGTTGTCTTTCTTGTTCGTCTGTTTTTCCGACTCGTGTCTCTCTTGTCTGATTTTGGGGAGTCTGGGGTGTGTGCATGTGTGTGTGTGTGTGTGTGTGTTTGGACTGCAAGTTCAGGTTGGGGATGTCAAGCTAATTTGCATTTTACTGCACTCCATAAAGGATTTATGAACCCCCGTGGCCGGGAACTTCAGACTTCAGGAGTTCTCTGACTTTCTGAAACTTTATCTGACTCTCGCGTTTCTTTCATTTCAGCAGAAAATTTCTCCTGTGGTTGAAAAGCAGCTCTGCTGATAGAGATAATGCTGTAGAGCACATCACCTCTCACCGTTTTCCCAGTCTCAGCCGGACACGCTAACTGGCCAAGGTCAAGCCCCTGTGCTTGCAAAACACGGTCAAGCGTTTGGACGTGCCTAGGTGAATGTATTCATAATCTTAAAGGGGAAGTACAGCATTTTCAATACCCATCCCAACCTGCTGCTCTTATCAATGATATCAGAGCTTCATACTGGATATTAATGTTATTAGAGCTTCATACTGGATATTAATGCTATTAGAGCTTCATACTGGATATTAATGTTATTAGAGCTTCATACTGGATATTAATGTTATTAGAGCTTCATACTGGATATTAATGATATTAGAGCTTCATACTGGATATTAATGTTATTAGAGCTTCATACTGGATATTAATGATATTAGAACTTCATACTGAATATTAATGTTATTAGAGCTTCATACTGGATATTAATGTTATTAGAACTTCATACTGGATATTAATGTTATTAGAGCTTCATACTGGATATTAATGATATTAGAACTTCATACTGGATATTAATGTTATTAGAGCTTCATACTGGATATTAATGTTATTAGAACTTCATACTGGATATTAATGTTATTAGAGCTTCATACTGGATATTAATGATATTAGAGCTTCATACTGGATATTAATGATATTAGAGCTTAATACTGGATATTAATGCTATTAGAACTTCATACTGGATATTAATGTTATTAGAACTTCATACTGGATATTAATGCTATTAGAGCTTCATACTGGATATTAATGTTATTAGAACTTCATACTGGATATTATTGTTATTAGAGATTCATACTGGATATTAATGCTATTAGAGATCATACTGGATATTAATGTTATTAGAGCTTCATACTGGATGTTAATGTTATTAGAACTTCATACTGGATATTAATGATATTAGAACTTCATACTGGATATTAATGTTATTAGAACTTCATACTGGATATTAATGTCATTAGAGCTTCATACTGGATATTAATGTTATTAGAACTTCATACTGGATATTAATGATATTAGAGCTTCATACTGGATATTAATGTTATTAGAGATTCATACTGGATATTAATGTTATTAGAGATTCATACTGGATATTAATGATATTAGAGCTTCATACTGGATATTAATGTTATTAGAGATTCATACTGGATATTAATGATATTAGAGATTCATACTGGATATTAATGTTATTAGAGATTCATACCAGTTCCTGGATGAACAGATTAGAATCACTGCATATATTGCTACATGCATTTGTGGATAACTGTACAGATAAACAAGAACCCTCTCTACCCTCTGTGAGAAGGTGTGTCCAAACTTTTGGCTGCTGCTGTACTGGTTTGCTAATGAACAGAGGCAGAGTTACAGAATGTCTTAAGAAGCGTAGGATCGCTGTCACGTGACGAGGACCAAGGCCATTTCAGCTTTGATCATACTTTTACTGTTTTTTTCTCCCGTTCTTCATCAAAACCAGTAGTGTCTTTTAGAGCAGTCACAAGTATTAGTGATGTACAAAGCGTCTTTATAAGATAATGTTCCAAGGACAAATACAGTATGTCTGAAACAAAGCCATTTTGTACCCTGCAAGGTTTACGCCTAGCTCTCTCCGGCAGCTGTGCCGTACGAACCCACCCTGAGAAGAAGCTCAGAGAAAAGATTTCAACGTTTTCAGTGGAAGCAGAAAGTGCAGGCTTAACTCTTTAAGGGTTTAAGGGTTTTGGTTTGCAGTGTGCTGTACTGCTTCACGCCATTTAATGCACGTCATCGTGGTCACGCAAAAACCTCGTATCTGCAAACTTCCAGCTTTGCAGGAGGAGGAAGACCTAGTGGAAGTCCTAGTGTAAAAGATTTTATTCCAGGTCATTTTGGAGCATTTCTATTGGTCCATCAGTTCTGGCAAATCATATTCAAACATTTTTTATGATGAGGGTATATGTATATTTATATGTACTTATATATCTGGAGGAAAGGACTTCTTATTTTACACTAACATCCGTTCAAAGTTACGATCATTTTACCCTCTCCGGTAGAGTTGTGGTATATATAGTATATAGTATATATACCAAGAGACCCTGTGGACCCTGTGGAAGGGTCCCTTTAAAGGTTTAAGGAAGTCAAGGTAAAGTTTTTTTTAGCGGCTTAAAGGTTCTTCGATGGCATCACTCAAAGAACCCTTTGTTGCACTTGTATTTGTAAGACTGTGGGGGAAAAAGCTTGTATCTCCAGTTTGGCAGCTTTACAGGAGAACTTTCAATGGAAGTCAGTGTAAAAGATTTTATTCCAGGTTATTTCAGGTCACATTTAAATTTTCATGATGAGTATATATGTATATTTATATATACTTATCATAAAACTTAGATAATGGAAAATATGTATCTCCAATTTTGTCTGTTTTTAATTTTCTCCAGGGTTTGAAGTCTGTAGCTGCTTCTCTACACTGTCTGCATAATTCTGAAGGAATGGACCAATAGAAATGCTCTAAAATCCTTGGGAATAACCTCTATTATACAATTTTACATTGACTTCCATTCAAAGTTACAATCATTTCACCCTCTCCGGTAAAGTCGCTGTATATATATTATTTAGTATATATATGGGAGACTCTGTGGAAGTGTTGTCAAGTGTAGCTGGTTCATGTCATAATTTTCTTTTTTCTTTATATGCTTATGTTCTTTTACACTCTTAAAAATAAAGGTGCTAGAAAGGTTCTTCATGTGCTGCCATAGACGAACCATTTTGATAGAAAAGAACCGTTTTAAAGGTGTAAGGAAGTCAATGTAAAGGTTTATAGCAGCTTAAAGGTTCTTAATACTTCTAGCTCCTTTACAGAAATGCTTCTTTGATGGCATCACTCAAAGAACCCTTTGTAGTATTCGTATTTGTAAGACTGTGGGGGAAAAAGCTTGTATCTCCAATTTGGCAGCTTTACAGGAGAACTTTCAGTGGAAGTCAAAGTAAAAGATTTTATTTAGGTCATTTTGGAGCATTTCTATTGGTCCATCAGTTCTGGCAAATCATATTCAAACTTTCACGATGAGTGTATATGCATATCGTCGCTGTCTGATGAAAACCATGTATCTCCAAAATGGTGCCTTTTTCAATGTAAATTCAATGGAAGTCAATGTAAAATAGAAGTTTAGTCCAAGCAGTTTTGAGCGTTTCTATTGGTCCGTTCATCCAGAAAACTAAAGACGGACAGAAATAGAGATCACAATACAAAAGACTGTGGAGGGAAAAAAGCTTGTATCTCCAATTTGGCAGCTTTGCAGGAGGATGGGAAAACCTGCGTAACGTTTAATGGAAGTCAGTGTCAGTTTGGAGCTTTTCTACTGGTCTATTCGTCCTGAGAAAGTGGAGATGCACGATGATTATTGCTTTGCAGGCTGTGATCGTCTGCGTAGTTACGAACCTAATAAAGTGCCTTTCTGCTTCAGGACAGGTCTGAGGCTGCAGATCAGACCTTCCTCAGATGTCACACAGCTGTGGTACGAGTCGAAAGCCTAGAATCTGGGCTTTCCACTTGTTTCAGTGAGCTGCAGGTCAAAAATGATTCTGATGGAGCTTCAGCGCCTCTGTTCTTTGAGTTGTTGTTGTTGTTGTTGTTGTCGCCGGTCATTGTTAGAGCCACTTCTAAGGGTCAACCTGGCCCTTCATAACTAACTGCGTTGACAATTTCCAGGCCGGCTGTGTTGCTGCTTAATGCTGTAATGAATGGCTCTCGTTTCGGCTCTCTTCTGACCACACCCCTTTTTTATTATTTATTTCATTGTTTTTTTAAACGGACAGACTGTTCTGTCTCCCAAAATCCCTCAAAAAAAAGACAGACGCATTACGTGAAATCCCCATAATGATAAAAAATTGACTCTGCGTGTCTCTGGGGCCGAGGAGAGGAGCACGATTGATCTTCCTCAACTTTCATCTCACTGCTTTACTTCGAGGCGGAGACATACTTTTTTTTTCTCTTTTTTTTTTGTAAAAAAAAAAAAAACTGAGATAGCGTCACATTTGGCAACGCAGGAAAAGTCCTGGCACCTGGTAGACGCTGACAGTTACTGGTTGCTCCATGTGTTGGCACACACACACACACACACACACACACACACACACACACATGCACACACACACAGGCAAATATGGAGTGATCTGGCAAAGAGAGCAACACGTACATTCCTCAGTGTGTATCGCAGCAACAGCTTTATGACGTTTGTGCAATTCTCAGTACAGTACAAGCTTTTCTTAACCGTTTGATGGTCAGATTCTTTCACTGTGTGTGTGTAAGTGTGTGTGTGTGTGTGTGTGTGTGTGTGTGTGAGATGCACCGAAGCAGAGCAGCCCCCGAAAGAAAATGTTTTCAGAGATGATTGTGTGTATTGTCAGTCAGCCTGCAGTTTGTGTTATGAAATTACGATTCGATTTTGCGAATTCAAAAGCCTGCATTGTTTTCGCTGTTTTCGTGACTCCAGTCGTACGTCTTTGGAGGTCATTTAAAAAAAAGAGTCTTTAATTACATGCATCTGTCCTGTCTGCCAGGGGCTCCTGAAGTACAATGGAAAATATGCGAGCGCAAATAAAGCCAATTTGAGCAGCACAAATAAATAAATAAACAAACAAACAAATGCAAACATTGGTCTTTTTGGTTAAAAGGGGGGGATGAGGAATATCAGAGGACAGAGGAGGAGATGGACAGATGAAAAGGAAGCAAACAAATGAATGAGTAGAAAAATCAAGCGCTCACGCCGTCCGCCGCTAATTGCCAGGCAGGCAGCCGTCACGCCACTCTCGAGCTCTCGTCTTCTGGCTCGAATTTGTGACTCGACGTGAGCGCCATCACAGAGCGCCGAGACCTTTCGCAAAACTGAGAAAGAAAAGGGGGGAAGTGTCATTAAAGGGATAGTTTGGTAAATGGATGTACGAATGTAGTCAAGCGGCCAAGTTTGGTGCTTCTTTAGTTTTCCACTGGCGCTACACGGCTAATGTAGCTAACAAGTAACAGAAGCTTATGTACAGCAGTTAGCGATGTGTCTTGCTAATGTGGTTTCTAACACTGTGTGTGTGATGTTTGTGTGATGTCTACAAACATGGACAATAATATAGTTAAACTGCGATAATGAAATAAATCAATAATTATAATAATTACTTTAGTTCTGTTCACATTTTTGGGGAAAAAATTGGAAAATTCTGTAAATTATTTATTTTATATAATATCTTAAAGATTTGTGGATTCTAACACTGTATGATTCACTATTATCTATAAACATGACTTACCTGCATCAAATCAAACTTACTTGCACCAAATATCACAGCCAATGAGAACAGCGCTTATTTACATATATCCGTCTTATAGGGCCGCTAACATCCTGTTTAATACGTACGTTCAAAGTTAGAGTTACTATGGTTACCAAAAGCACACAGTGGATCTCAGTGAGGAAAAATGTAGAGCAAGGGAAAAGTGGGACACGGGCCCTTTAAGATCCCGTGGAGTCGGGCTTAGCAAGCAGCGCTACAGGCTGGTATTTGGGATGGTGGGATGGTCATGTTCCTATGGCTGATGTTTTTATGAGTCATCCGGAGATGAATGGGAGTTGTGGACAGAGAGAGTATGTGTGTTTGGACGTGTTTGTTTTTGTACATTTTCTGGGCAAAGATGTTCCTTTGTAGTAAAACCAAAGCAAAACTGTTCTAACCTACAGAACCAACAAACCAGTCCTGACCGAAAAGTTCTGTTTAGAACAAATAAAATAAAAAAAATGAAGAAGAAGAAGAAGAAAAAAACCCCACTGGGGTTAGGTTCAGGGCTAGGCTTAGAAAAGTCTCACTTATTACATATAGATAATCATCCATACGGCTTCAGTCAGTCTTACTGAAAAAAAAGGTACAGTTAAATAGTTATATAGATGGGACATATAGTTACTACATATAGATATTTATATAAAGGCTATATATACACTTATCTATATGTAATAGTATAATGTCCCATATGTATTATATAGCATATGATATAGGCTATATAATACATATGGGACATATTGTTATTACATATACATATTCCTAGATATACGTATCTATATGTAATAGTATATTGTTCCATGTATTTTAAATAGCTATATAATATAAATATGGAACATATTGAAGTTACATATAGAAACATACATATAGGCCATATAATACATATGGGACATAACAGTTGCATATAGATACACAATACCCATATTTACATATCTATATGTAATTGTATAATGTTTCATATGTATTAAACAGCATATATGATATAGGCTATATAATGGCTATATATGGAACATACAGTTACATATAGAAACATACATATAGGCTATATAATATATACAGGACATTATAGTTAGATCTAGAAATGTACATATAGGCTATATATAATAAAAATAGGACATATTTACATCTAGACACATACATCTAGGCTATATAATATACATAGGACATAGTTACATATAGAAACGTACATATAGGCTATATTATATATATATGGGACATAATATAGTTACATATAAATACATATAGGCTATATAATAAAAATAGGACATATAGTTACATCTAGAAACGTACATATAGGCTATATAATATATATGGGACATATAGTTGCATATAGAAACATACATGTAGACTATTTAATACATATGGGACAGATTACATATAAATATGTGGTATATGGTGATTGGCGAGTGTTTGAGAAGTGTTTGCCTGTGTGTCCAGGATGCTCACTCATTTGTGTGTTTTTCCGTCGTTTATTGTATGGAAATGTTTATCATAGGGGGCTACAGGAAAAGTCTGTCTTCCTCCCCCTTATCTCACAACACCAGACTGTTGAGTGAATGTATGTGTGTTCTATAGGTTGACTCTGCTTATTTAAGCAGTGAGCTCAAGATGTCAGGGAGAGAGAGAAGGTTCGAATTGGCTGGTGCTCACTCTCTACTGTACTTCTACTGGACTATGTACTTCTTTGTAAATAAACTTTATATACAAAAAGACGGTCAGCTGAGTCAACGGAGCATTTCCTTATCCTCTACATAACATCGCTGCAAGAAATGAACCTCAAATCCTTACATATAAATATATATATATATATATATATATATATATATATATATATATATATACAAGTAAAGTGAATACTAGTATATACTCACAATTGTGTGTGTGTATATATAGATACTGTGTGTATGAGGGAGACAGAGAGAGAGAGAGAGAGAGAGAGAGAGAGAAACAGAGACAGTGTAGAGGGCATGTGAGGACACCAGGCATGGAGTCTTTAGCTGGGCCCAGTGGCCTAGTGAGGATGACTGTGCTGCTGAAGGCCGGGGCACTAGCGTGACGTCGCAGTCTAGACAAAAGAATAAGGCGAGTTTCCGGCTAAACATTTAACTGCAGAACGAAAGAGAGAGAGAGAGAGAGAGAGAGAGAGAGAGAGAGAAGTGGAGCAAAAAGAAGACAGGGAGGTTCGGGAGAGCATGTGCGCCTCAGGTCGGGTGTTTGGAGCCTCCGCAGGGCTCTAAAGGTTATTTATAGGCGTTTTAGTCACTTATTTGTGATGCTGCAGTCTGACAGTGTCATGCTGTACTTTCCCCTCATCTCCAATGTATGAATGTAGGTTAGGCCATTCAAAATTAAAGAATTATATAACGGGCCGTGTCTGAGGCTGGGGTGCTCCGAGCCCTTAAAGTGCTAGCAGTTCACACACACACACACACACACACACACTCACTCACTCATGTCATTAGCACAGACTCTCTGTGAACGAAGCAAATACGGATTACCCTCATGCTGAGCTGAGAGATGGATGGAGTCAAATTAATAGTCTGGCTGGTGTTGCTAATTGTCATGAGACTTGTTTATGTGTGTGTGTGTTGGTTTTTGTGCAGTTTTAGGACAAAAATGTTCCTGTTTTTGGGAAAACCAGAGAAATGAAACTGTGCTAATCAACAGGACCAACATAAAACTGCTGACTTTTCACAAAAAAACTCTTTCAGTTTTAGTTTGCAAACCAAAATCATCTAGTTCTGAGATCCATCCACAGATTGGGGGGCTACAAGGGGCGTGGCAAAACTGTCAGCTTGCCCCACGCTTCTGAGGAAGTCCACTGTGGACGTTGAGGTGTGTTTAGGATCATTATCCTACTGCTGTAGAAGCTCCTCCTCTGTACATCAGCAGCTTTTCTACAGATGGTGTGAAGTTTACTTGCAGTTTGCTGGTATTGGAACTGAATCCATGCTTCGCTTTACTGGTGAACGCTCCCTGTGCCACTGGCTGCAACACAAACCCAAAGCATGATCCATCCACCCCCCTGTTTAACAGTTGGAGAGGAGTTTGTTTCCTACATGTTTGTTTCCTCCCCTTCTTCCAATCATACCTTTGCTTATGACAAAAAGGATGTGTTTCCAGAATGCATCAGGGTTGGTTTGTAGTAGTTTTACAGCTAACAGATTCTCTGCCACTTCAGCTGGGGTTCGACGACTCTCAGGAGGCTTTGACACAAAGCTGTGGAGTCTGTGCAGCTTGAGTACACAGTCATTGAAACAATTTGGGGGGGGAGCGGGCCGATTTCACTTATAGGTAGGTACAGAAATACATATGGGGTATATTTGTGTTACATATAGGCACTTACACATATATAATACCATTCAGTTCAATTCAACTTCATTGTCGTTATATTAATCACTAATACAGGCTTGCAGAGTTAGGCTACGTCTCCGGTGCAGAATAGCTAGGACATACAATAGTGCAAGGTCAATAGACAAAACACGAGACAGGCGGCAGAGACAATAAGCACAAAGACAATAAATACAATAAATATACAAATAATAAAACGTGCATGTGCAAATGTGTGCATGAAGACTGGGTGATTAAGGTCCGGAGTTACTGTACTGTTACTGTACTAACAGTAAAACTGAGTAAATACATAGAGAAAGGGACATACTGTGCTGTGCATGTAAATAAAGTGTATAAGTATCTATATGTAACCATAAAATGAACCCATATGTATTATATATGTGCAAGTACCTCTATATAATAATGATATAGACCATATACAGTTACAAAGGTTTTTCTTCTTCTCATTGGGACAGTAAGGATATATATTATTGTGTGTGTGTGTATATATATATATATATATATATATATATATATATATATATATATATTAGCCTATATATATATATATATATATATATATATATATATATGTATGTGTATATATATATATATATACATATATATATATATATATATATATATATAGGCTAATTTTACACATAGGGTCATATTATATATATATATATATGGGTAGAGAACGGGACGTACTGTGCTGTAAGATAAGATAAGATAAGATAGTCCTTTATTAGTCCCGCAGTGGGGAAATTCCCAAAATATAAATGTGCATGTAAATGTAGTGTATAAGTATCTATATGTAACCGTAAAATGACCACATATACATATATATATATATATATATATATATATATATATATATATATATATATATGTGTGTGTGTGTGTGTGTGTGTGTGTGTGTGTGTGTGCAGGTACCTCTATATAATAATGATATACACCATATAAAGTTACAAAAGTTTTTTTCTCCCTTTCCTTTCCAAGGCTATATATTATTGTGTGTGTATATATATATATATATATATATATATATATATATATATATATATATATGTATAGAGAGAGAGAGAGAGAGAGTCATATATATGTGAAAAAACCTTTACTTATATGGGTTATATCATTATTATATAGAGGTACTTGCACATATATAATACATATGGGTTTTTTCTTATTACATATTGGCATATATATATATATATATATATATATATATATATATATATATATATATTATAATACAATTACATATATATATTATATAATGGTATTATATAAAAGTACTTGCAGATGGGATGTAATAATACATACAGGACATATTATTTATGTTATTATGATGTAATGGAAGCAGTGTTTTGTTGTTGTGCTGTTTAGCCGTGGCATTGCTGCTCCTTCAGGAATCTCACTTGCGTTATTATTGAACAGCATATTGTGTAATCGTCACAAATAAAACGTGTTTAAAGAGATTTTATGGTGGGACACCAAGTTCTAGCCTGTGTGTGTGTGTGTGTGTGAAAGAGAGAAGAGGGTGTGAAACTGGATATCTGAGGAGAAATAGCTGTAGTTCATTCTGATTGTAATGGTATGTTTGTACTGAGCATTTTTCCGAAGGCTTTTTATAAATGTAGGCCTTACATTGAGAGGCTTTAGACAGAAACGAAGAAGGCGAGCGACTCCATTTCCAAAGCGTGCCGGCGTTTTGTGTGCGTGTGTAACGTTCATATTTTCTTTACTTATAGAGGAATTTTTTTAATCAGTCATGGTTCAGCAGATCAGAATGAGAGCGAAATTGAAACACATTCTTAACCAGCCTCTCACAAACCCCCCGATCTACCCACGAGCCCCCGGTGCCACCACAATTGCGCATGCATCATTATCTTTAGTTTTTCAGAACGCGTTAATAATTCCTCACTGCTCCACTTTTTCATGCAGCGTGAGCGAGCGCCTCTGGAATCTTCTCTAGATCGTCCGTCTGATGCGGCGGCGGCTTAAACTGGCCGGTAAATCGTCCATCTCTGTATGTTGGAGGCACGCAGCAGTGCCGGTTTTCAGTCACCGTGTTAGAAGTGACCTAAACTTCCTCTGTTTCTGCATAATGCAGTGTGTGAGGTGAACAGTGAACAGAGCGGGGTTTGGTGTAAAACCCTGGTTCCCTGTAGAGAACCTTACCCACTCTGCTTTCTTTACAGTGGTGTTTAAATACAGCCATTTTTTGAACTAGCCGAACCCACCAGTGAAGCTACACGGGTCTTCTGAGCTTCATATGGAATGATGATGATGGTAAACTATAGGGACTATCTTTTGCCACAGCGCTTAGCATGTATCCCTCCACCGCTTTAATGATATGTGGTTTTTAAAGCAGGTTCTAGAGCCGAACTCTTCTCAGAACTCTGGTAGAACAGTGGCTCAGGCATCAGGCAGCGTCTTCATCACCATTAGGTGAAGAACTTTCTGTGAAGAGCTTTTATTAGAGCTTCAGACGTCTGCTTCCCTTCTCCTCCACTGTAGTAGAACTCCAGCTCTGACTGGGGGAGCTTATCTAGAACCTCCACTGTAGAACTCCAGCTCTGACTGGGGGAGCTTATCTAGAACCAAGCTTTTATTAGCGCTTCAGACGTCTGCTTCCCTTCACCTCCACTGTAGAACTCCAGCTCTGACTGGGGGAGCTTATGTAGAACCTCCACTGTAGAACTTCAGCTCTGACTGGGGGAGCTTATCTAGAACCTCCACTGTAGAACTCCAGCTCTGACTGGGGGAGCTTATCTAGAACCAAGCTTTTGTTAGAGCTTCAGACGTCTGCTTCCCTTCATTTTACACTGGCGTCTATTTAACCACCTGTATAGTTGCTGTTTTGGATATATATACACACATAATATAAAATCCTGGATAATCAGTAATGTGACATGATCTGCATAATTTTGACCAAAATTGTTTACAATAATTACATGGGATAACATGAGTACTTTATAAAGCTTGTGGATTTCACAGCTCTCTCTCTCTCTCTCTCTCTCTCTCTCTCTCTCACACACACACACACACACACACACACACACACACATAGTTCAGTGTTCAATTCAGTTTCATTCAATTTAGTTCGATCCAGTTCCATCCCATTCAGATCAGCCCTTTCCATTAAGTTTAAGATTCAGTTTCAGTCGGTTTAATTTAGTTTGATTCAGTTTGATTCACGTCAGTTAAATTCATGTGAATTCAGTTTGAATGGCGTCAGTTTAATTCAGTTTGATTTACGTCAGTTAAATTCAGTTTGATTCAGTTTGATTGACGTCAGTTTAATTCAGTTTGATTGACGTCAGTTTAATTCAGTTTGATTCATGTCAGTTTAATTCAGTTTGATTCCGTTTGATTCACGTCAGTTTAATTCAGTTTGATTCAGTTTGATTCACGTCAGTTTAATTCAGTTTGATTCACGTCAGTTTAATTTAGTTTAATTGAGTTTGATTCATGTCAGTTTAATTCAGTTTAATTCTGTTGGACTTGGCTCAGTCCAGCCCTGGATTCAGTTCAGTGCACGTTTAGATCAGTTCAGATCATGGCAATAAAATTCAGTTGAATTCAGTTCAGATCAGGTCTGATATATTACATTTATGCCATGATTTGCATTATTAATAACACGAATACCACACTTCACCTAAACACCTGCAGAAGCTCTTTTGATTCAGTGATTGGTCAGGAGGCTCACAGTAGGGTCAGTAAAAGGGCTCATTTGCATATTAGATTTCAGTATTGTGATTATGATTAACATGTGACCTATTGCGCAGCCCTGACTGCAGTGTATGTTATTAAAAGAGACAAATCAATAATAAATATAATTAATAAATATAATTAATAAATAAATATTTTTAGTAATGCGCTTCCTGTCTGCCTGTTTGTGATACTATATAATATAGCCATATATTATTACAGTGAATTAGAGCTTTATTACTGCTGTGCATTAAGAGTCTGATACTGCGATCATGTGATATTTGGGAAACTTCATGATATTACCAAGAACTCCTACTACAGATCTTGCATCAGCCTGACCGAAATGACTGGGCATTCAGTTACCTCTCAGTGACTATACTAAGATAAGAGGCTGTGTGTGTGTGTGTGTGTGTGTGTGTGTGTGTGTGTGTGTGTGTGTTTGGTAGTCCGGAAGGTGCTGCCTGGCTGCAGTGTGGCAGGTTTGACCGTCGGTTTCCTCTACAAACACACCTGGCTCTGGGAGTGTATGATTTCCCTCTGGCCTACGCTGACCCTGTAATCAGCCATGGTGTGTGTGTGTGTGTGTGTGTGTGTGTGTGCGTGTGTGTGTGTGTCTTCTCCACGTTGTAAACTCTGTGGGTTCCACAGCTCTTGCTCTCTCACACACACACAGTTCAGTAATGCTGTTCAGTTTAATTCAGTTTAGTTCAGTAAACCACTTCATTTCATTACGTTCAGTTTAATTCAGTTTGGTTCTATTCAAACTGGCACAATCAAATTAAGTGATTTAGTAATAAAGTGCATTTCAGATCAGTTCAGATCAAAATTCTACTTCAATTCAGTCAATTAAACTAAATTCGGTTCAGTTCAGCTCAGTTAATCCACTTCACTTCAGTTTTTACAGTTCAGTTCAGTTCAGTTAAGTTAAGCTTAATTCAACAAACCAGTTCATTCATTCGTTTTATTTAGTTGTTAATCATTTTAAATCTACTCAATTCAATCTGATTTCATTCAGTTTGAATCACTTCTGTTCAGTTCAGTTTAGGTCTGTTCAGTTTAGTTTATCTTGACCCTCTTGATTAAATTCAGTTAATTCCACTCAAATCCCCCAAAAATAAATAAAATCAACCTGTTTTTTTTAGTTCAGTTTAGTTTTAATTCAGTTCAAATCACTTCACTCTAGTTTAGTTTGGTTTAAATCAACTTGGCTCAGTCTAATTCAGTTCAAAATAATTACATTTAGTTCAGATCATTTTAGTTCAGTTAAGATCAGTTAAGTTCAGATAAGATCAGAGCAAATCAGATCATTGCAGTAAAACTGTTTTTCTTTAATTCAGCCCATCAGTTCGGTTCAATTTGGTCTGATTCTGTTTAGTTCAGTTCAGTTCAGTTAAGATCAGATCAGTTCAGATCAGATCAGATCAGATCAGATCAGATCAGTTCAGTTTCCTTTAATTCAGCTCATCAGTTCGTATTAATTCAGTCTGATTCTGTTCAGTTCACTTCAGTCAAAGACCTTCGGCTCCGAGTGATTCCTGTGCCTGTGTTACGTTGCAGCTCTGTTGTCTGTGAGTCGGTGGCCATTGTGTTGTTGAACTTTGTGGAGATTTGTGGAGATTTGGGGGTATTTGGGGGTATTTGGTGTCTATTTTCCCCACATAAGAGTGTCCAGTGGAGCATGAAGGAGAGATTAGATGTTTTGGAGCTGGTTTCATGTGCTCGTGAAGGGCGCCAGAGCTCTCAGCCTTTTTTCCTCAGCTTGTTACTTCTTTCTTCTTTTTTTGCGCAGTTCCGGTGCCTTTTATTTTTTTCGTCTATCATTTGGGATCTCGTTGGCACTTTTCTTTCACAACCTCCTCACCCATTTGTACTCTCCAAAAAATCTCAAGAATAAATGAATTTTAAATTTCTTTATGCTAATTCTGAACAGTCTCGATGTGAAAGCAGGTGTTAACCCCTTAAACAACATGCCAGTCCACACTTCAGTTCCTCACTCTCAGATTACACATTACTGTTACAGCAGACGCTGAATAATGTGTAGTTGTTACTAAGGATGTGTTATGGGACCGATACTGCAGGTCCATGCTTCCTTTGTGTCCTTCAGTTTTTTACGAGCCTATCTGTGATATATAAGAGTTTCTTAACATGACAAACCAGGGCTAAACCCACCTGGATCAGCCTTACAGAGAAATCTAACAATTTCCTGTAGGGTTCCAAATGATAGATAGATAGATAAATAAATAAATAAATAAATAAATAAAGTGCAGATATTTAAATTCACATATTTAGTTTTGATATTTTTGCTTTTCTGGAGCTCTTTAATAAATAGTTCTGTCTGATGCCGATACCAATATCACATCCTTGTGCATCCCAAAGACTTGCTTTATAGTTTATTCTATATAGTGAATAATTAATAGTAGTTACTGCTTCATTAATATTGTTTACTAAATAATGAATAATAGTTCGAATATTCTATAGTGAATAGTGAATAATTAATACCACAGTACATACTGAGCAATTCATAGTAGATAATAGATCATTCAGAATAGTTACTGAGGGTTTGTAGTAGATACTGAATCATTCATAGTGGGTACTGAATAATTCATAGTGGATACCAAAACAATTCACAATGGATACTGAAAATTCATAGTGGATACTGAATAATTCTTAGTAGATACTGAATCATTTATAGTGGATACTGAATAAGTGTGTGGATACAGAACAGTTCATGATGAATATGCAATAATTCATAGTGGATCCTGAACAGTTTGATGTAAATGCTGAATAATACATTATAAAATAAATCAATAATCAATTTTAAAGAGTTTAAGGTTTGTAACGTGTCTCCTCTGCTCTCTCTCTTTCTCTCTCCGGTGTGTGTGTGTGTGTTGGCAGGGCGATCGTGAAGACTGTGTGAGGTTTGGACGACGGCCGAGAGAGAGATGAAGTGAGCGTCCGGCGGCTCTCCTCACACACTCGCCAGCACCAGCAAACCTGTAGCATCCTGCCCCTGTGCCTCTCTGTGCCACCACACACACACACACACACACACACACCACTACCCTACAGAGCGCCATCAGACTGTAAGTATACCTCAGCTTCCAACACACACACAAACACACACACTGATGTATACTGTATAAACAAACAGTACTGTGCAAAAGTTTTACCCCTCCTTTGTAAATCAGAGTGCAGAGCTGCAGATCTGCTCAGTAAATCACTGATATTAGAATAAACACTAATATTATCACTCCTACAGAAGGTGGTGGAGGTTCTCCATCACTGTGTTCATCATTAGAACATCTCCAAAGTTCTCCTCTCTCATGGAGTCTAGTATTATTTAGAGTTCTCCTCAGATCAACACCTGGTTTGGTGGTAAATCAGGGCTTAATGATGGTAAATCAGGTGAGCTGCTGCTGCTGCTGCTGCTGCTGCTGCTGATGGAGTTGAACACATCCTCCACGCTGTGCTGGCTGGACTGGGGGGCGTCCAGGAGAACCCTGGAGGAACCGAGCTCTGTTCTTCAGACTAGCTCACCGACAAGATCTCACTACTTTCTTTCTTCAGAATGAGAAGCTCTTGTTTCTCCTTTTTACTGGATTTATGTTCAGCTGCTTTATCTGTTCTGATGAGATCTGGAGCTTCTACTGTAGAACTCTCTCACTGCTGAGAGACTTTAACCCCTTCACGCTCCAGGGCTTATTACACACTAGGGTTTATCACTCAGTAACTACAGGAACATCTGTAAAGTGGCGGGACACCAGCCATTTAGGATGTTAAGTAGCGTATATGTATATAGGGGGCTAAAACCTCTGCACAGTATTGTATATAGTTATCACTGTTCTAACAAAATAGCATGCTGGGATTTTTCCCGGAATTTCTGACATAATGTAAATCCGGTGGTTTTTAGATTGTATAAAGAATTTCAACAGAAATGTTTCACAATCCATTTATTCCACTGAAAGTTCAGAAGGCCTTTCCTTCTGCTCCTCTATTTAAACCATTTGCTCTTCTGCTCATTGTGTGAACACCTCATGATGAATGGACCAATCAAAATGCTCCAAAATGACTCGTTCCACGTCTCATTCATAAACCCACACGTGAGCTCAGGGGAACAAAAATAAAATACAAGACAAACAGAGGATTCATTTAAATGCTCTCGCATTACTCCAGACCACACAGTATACACACCAGAGTACACACCA
The DNA here is from genome assembly GCF_030463535.1 of Salminus brasiliensis. Lineage (NCBI taxonomy): Eukaryota > Metazoa > Chordata > Actinopteri > Characiformes > Bryconidae > Salminus > Salminus brasiliensis. The sequence goes on along the minus strand of NC_132878.1, from coordinate 2,927,031 downwards.
GGCCAACAGAGTGTGTTTCTCTATCACACACACACTTAAACATCCCCCCTTAAACATCCCCCTTAAACATCCCCCTTAAACACCCCTACAGACATTTCCACTCATCCACGACAGCATGCATATAATATATATCCAGAACAATGTAATTTCTAATAGTGGATAATTCATAGTAGATACGGAATAATTCATAGTAGATACGGAATAATTCATAGTAGATACTGAATAATTCATAGTAGATACTGAATAATTCATAATAGATACTGAATAATTCATAATAGATACTGAATAATTCATAGTAGATACTGAATAATTCATAGTGGATACTGAATAATTCATAGTGGATATGGAATAATTCGTAGTAGATACTGAATGATTCATAGTGGTCACAGAATATTTTTTGTTGGTACTGAAAAATTCATAATGGATACTGAACAATTCATAGTGGATACAGAATAATTCATAGTAGATACTGAATAATTCATAGTGGTCACAGAATATTTTTTGTTGGTACTGAATAATTCATAGTGGATACTTAATAATATATAGTAGATACCCTTGTGTAATTACACGTTCATCAACAGTTTTAAATAAAACAATTAATTCAAGTGCATCTAATTACTTTACTATAACCTGCAATACACACACTCCTTAACACTCCACAACACTGTATAATGTCTGTTTATATTATCTTTATAACAGTTTTATATATATATTTTCTACTATTAGCATCACTTAGTATTGTTACTGTACCTTTCAGACTGATATTTACATGTAAATGTTCTGATTGGCTGACCTCACTCAACAGTGAAACAGGGTATAGTCGTTAAGCTGGGATATGAACTTCAGCAAGAATGGGTGGAGCTACACTGCTGTTATAGGCGAATATGCTCAGGGCTCATATCACAGAGTTCACACACTATACTACACCAAAGGAGGAGCTCGTATCATGGAAAGCCAGTTTACTTCACATTTTTAACTTTAAAAAAAAGAAAAGCAAAAGAAGCAAAAGTTTGGGTACCTTGTAGGATCAGGACTTAGTAACCCCCCTTCTCTGGCGAGTATCACAGCTAGTACACGCTTTCTGTAGCAGCTCTTATTCAGGGGATTGTCACCCCGAAGTCTTCAAGCTCTGTGAGGTTCTTGGGTCGTCTTGCTGCTCTGCTCTTATGAGGTCTACCCACAGATGTGTGATGATGTTTAGGTTGGGGGACTGCGGGGGCCACAGCTAAACCTTCCTCTAGCTCCTCTTGAGGTAGTCCATTGTGGATTCTGAGGTGTGTTTAGGATCTCAGCTTGGACGGTGAGATGTTAGATGTTTACTTCCAGAATTTGCTGATGTTTCACTTCCTCTACCGGTGAAATGTTTCCTGTGCCACTGGATGCAACACAAACCCAAAGCTTGATCCACCCACGTCCCCGTTTAACAGTTGGAGAGGTTTTCTTTACATGAACCTCTGCACCCTTTCGTCTCCAAGCATAGCCCAAACATCTGTTTACACTAAATGGACAAAAGTATTGGGACACCTGCTCATTCATGGTTTCTTCTGAAATCAAGGGTATTAAAAGAGCTGATCCTGCTTTTGTTGGAGTAACTGTCTCTACTGTCCAGAGTAGAAGACTTCCTACTAGATTTTGGAGGAGGAGCATTGCTGTGTGAGTGTTAGCGATGTCAGGATGTTGGATGATGATCACCACCACCCCACCTCATCATCCCAAACTCCCCAACTTATCCCAAAAGTACTGGATGGAGCTCCACCACCATCATCATTCCACAGAACACAGCTCCTCCACTGCTCCACAGCTCCTCAATGCTGGGGGTCTTTATACCCCTCTAGCCCACGCCTGGCTTTAGGCAGCATGGAGCCAATAGCTTCATCAGTGTTGATCTGCTCCAGAGAGTCCTATTCTATTGGCAGTACTTCTTCTCTACAGGGTCTAGACAAGCTGTGTGTGTGTATTTGCACATCTGCGTCAGTAATGGGTGCAGCTTAAAGTAGCTGAGTGCTTTTATTAGAAGGGGTGTCCACACACAGGCCTTTGAGGCTGAATGCAGGAAGGTCCTCCATGAAGAGCATGTATTGGTGCAGGTGTTGCTGCACAGTAGAGCAGTGCACCACCACTCCAGAGCCGGCTAAATCTTCCTGAAGGTTCTTACAGGGCTTCTGATTGGTCTTTCTATGAATCCTACCAGCAGTTCACTCAGAAAGCTTTTTTATGGTCATCCAGATGTCGACTTGACCTCCAGCGTTCCTGTTAACCGGCATTTCTTAACAACATTAGAAACCGAGGGAACGGCTTCCAGAAAACTCTCCGCTGTCTCCTTATAGTCTTATCTTGCTTTGTCTGCCTTGCGGAGATCAGTTAATCTTCTACTCACTTAATTATTCACAGTAATCGAAATTTTGACTAGAGGTGCCCAAACATTTGCATGCCAGCGTCTACAGGGAAGCACAGCTGCAAAAACAGCCCACTTAAAATTCGCTGTAGAAAAAGAGGCACGGCAAAAACCAGCCTGTTTCATTTCTGGAGATAAAGAGAGGTTGTGTAAAAGTGAGTTACGACTCGCGCACATCCCTTAAACGAGGCTGTGTTCCAAACCGCACATTACCACACTAAGTAGTGTGTTAAAAAATAGTGCATCACTATTAGAGGTGCGTTCATTAATGCAGCGGGTAGAGCTGAAGCCTGTGGTTTGGGAGGTAGGCCTCAGTTGCCCTGTTATTGACATACATCATCTGCTGGACCATTCAGGCCTTCAGATGGTCATTTTTTAACAAACATAAAATAATCATGGACTTAAGTGCACTTGTTCCGGCACATATTCCACATTCAAACACTGTCCAGGAATTTGGGGAATTTTTCTGCGCAAACACACAGGCGTGTATTCAGCCCTTTTCCGGTCCTTAAACAAGATGTCCATGGATCTCCAGATAAACACTCCACGAACACGCCTTCAGCAACACAACACAGCAATTACGCGGACAAAAGTATTGGGACACCTGCTTAGTCACTGTTTCTTCCTGCTTTTGTTGGAGTAACTAAGTCTCTACTGTCCAGAGAAGAAGGAAGGCTTTCTACTAGATTTTGGAGGAGGAGCATTGCTGTCAGGATTTGATTGCATTCAGAAACAAGAGCGTTAGTGCGGTCAGGAGTGTTAGATGATGATGATGATGATGATCACCACCCCACCTCATCATCACCAACTCACAACACAAAAGGACTGGATGGAGCGCCACCACCATCATCATCTTCTTCCACTGCTCCACAGCTCAATGCTGGGGGTCTTTATATACCCCTCTAAAGCCCACGTCTGGCATTATTAGGCATTAGGCTATTCTACTGGCAGGACTCTTGCAGGACTGCATCTGTGTCAACTTCAAGTAGCTGAATAATGCACTCGCTAGAAGAGGTGTCCACAAACATTTGGACGTTGGATAGTGTATTTAGAGACACACTCAAGTACACTCAGCTTTGACAGATTTTCTCCCAAACACACACACACACACACACTCACACTTTCTTTCACTCTGTCTTTGATTCATCTGCGTAACCTTCAGAGTTGAAGAACATTTCCAAGAGATGGCGACCTCTGTCATTCTCGCTTCGCAAAGGCCGCATAGCAGGAATTCTGTTGTTTGCGATTTTTCTGTGAGTCACGGGATTGAAGTATTGAAAAGTGACTATAATCAGATGTTCCAATGAGTCTGTGTTTGCTTGCAGAGGCTTGTTTTCATAACCTCTTAGCACGTCTCTAACATTTAACTTTCTGCCTAACTGAGGGATGCTGCTAATTTGACATTTTTGGTTTGATAATTATGCGCCGTTTGCGGAGACGGGGCTCTGTCTAATAGTCTAATGATAATTTGGTTCACCAGGAGGTGTCAGAGAGCTAAAAGGGAGACTTGGAAGTGCAAAAAAACCTGAGCTTTTTTGAACGTGACGTGTTCTTTTGGAGAACAGAGCGAGCACGGGCGGGAAAACGAAAAGGAGAAAGACAAGGAGTGAACTGATTGTGCTTTCAAGTGCAACGTGAGAGAGAGAGAGTGTGTGTGTGTGTGTGTGAATGCTTGAGTGTGACTCAGTGAGATGAGTTTTCTCAGAGAGAGAGAGAGAGAGAATTGATGTCACCACTGTCTACAGCAATTAATATCAATTTTCAGATGTGTTTGTGTTCTCTCGGCGAGACTCGCAAACACTTTCAAAGCCTCGCCGCCATGAAAGATGAAGAGCCGCGTCCAAAAGTAGACATTTTGTGCCCCGTGTTCAGTAGTGTTTGTTTGGATGGTTGGGTTTTCTCAGATGGCCTCCAACATGTACGGCGTCAGAGCGGGCCTCCGAAGGCTTCTGAAAATAATCCCCGGCAAGAAAGAGAGAATTTTTCATGATAGCAGCGTGGCCTGATGATTTATTTTTGGTTTTAATTCATTTTTGATGCAGAATGGAAACACATGCCTCCTGCACAAACAACCATAAAGTAAACTAGACGCCGGCTCAGAGCAGCTCAACAGTGCCACCTGTCTGCCGAAGGCTCCTCAGCTTGAACCGGCCCCCGGCTGCTGTTTGGCAGCGGTTCTTTTTAAAACGGACTGAACCGCCTTAAAAAAAAGGACGCTGAGAAGTCTGTTGGCTGCTTTTGGTACCACCAGCATCAGCCTGCTGCTTTTGGGGTGGGATATAGAGCTGAAAGAGGGGACTTGACACAGTTTTGATATGACTATATGGTTTTACTATTGTTTTAAAATGAATATTCTGCTCCATTCACTTTTAATACAACTCTGTATATACTTCTATACATCTCTCTCTCTCTCTCTCTCTCTCTATATATATATATATAAATATTTTAAAAATATTATATATAAAAAATATTTTAAAAATATTGTATTAATTTATTTGTCTCCAAAATGGCAAATTTTGACAGAAATCAGTGTTCATAAATTTAATTTTTTAGGTCCATTTTATTCTATTGGTCCAGCCATCATGAAATCTGGACACAGTGTAAAGAACTGTCAGATAGATAGATGTAGGTCACTATATATATATATATATATATATATATATGTGTGTGTGTGTGTGTGTGTGTATATGTGAAAAGATATTACACAGAGTTGTGAGTCTATGAGTCACAGGCCTTAAATCACCCCGGTGCCCCACATATAGCCTAATGACCTATATTTATATATGAATACATATTTATTACACATTCTTTCACTTCTGTCTATCTGTGTCTATCTATCTGTGAGATTATTTGTCTGTCTGTCTGTCTATCTATCTGTCTATCTGCCTGTATGTCTATCTATCTATCTATCTATCTGTCCCTATCTGTCTATCTGCCTGTATGTCTATCTATCTATCTACCTGTCTGTCTGTCTGTCTGTCTATCTGTATCCCTATCTGTCTATCTACCTGTCTGTCTGTCTGTCTGTCTATCTGTATCCCTATCTGTCTATCTATCTGTCTATGTACCTGTATGTCTATCTATCTGTCTATCTGCCTGTATATCTGTCTATCTGCCTGTATGTCTGTCTATCTACCTGTCTGTCTGTCTATCTATCTATCTATCTATCTATCTATCTATCTACCTGTCTGTCTGTCTATCTGTATCCCTATTTGTCTATGTACCTGTATGTCTATCTATTTGCCTGTATGTCTATCTATCTATCTATCTATCTATCTATCTATCTATCTATCTATCTGTCTATCTACCTGTATGTTTATCTATCTGTCTATCTATCTATCTGTCTATCTATCTATCTATCTATCTATCTATCTATCTATCTATCTATCTATCTATCTGTCTATCTACCTGTATGTTTATCTATCTGTCTATCTGTCTGTCTGTCTATCTATCTATCTATCTATCTATCTATCTACCTGTATGTTTATCTATCTGTCTATCTGTCTGTCTGTCTATCTATCTATCTGTCTGTCTGTCTGTCTGTCTGTCTATCTATCTATCTATCTATCTGTCTATCTGTCTATCTACCTGTATGTTTATCTATCTGTCTCTGTCTGTCTGTCTATCTATCTATCTATCTGTCTATCTATCTGTCTGTCTATCTATCTATCTATCTATCTATCTATCTATCTATCTATCTATCTATCTATCTGTCTATCTGTCTATCTATCTGGACTTGTGGTGTAATCTTGACTACTGTACGTTTCAATGACCTGCCTGACTGAAATCCTCCTCCTGTTATAACTCACACAGTGACACCTACCATGTTTGTTCAATGTCAATAAGGTATCGAATCTAGTGGCAGAAATTTGAATAGTCTGCAGGGGGAAACACTGTGCTACTGTGTGTAAGATCTGCATATTGTTTGCATACTAAATAGGGAACATATTTGATTAAATAGGGAAAAGTCTTTAAGATTAAAGCTACTATTATATATCATATAACTCCATCTGTTCTCTCATATCAGACAGTCCGGAGTGTGGGCTGTATCTGAGTACACTGTAGGGGTCAGTTAGAGCCGTAGCTTAAAAATACAAACAAACCTGCTTTAAAATGTTAATTTTAACTTTGGACAGTAAGTTTAGAGAAAGCAACGTACGACAGTTAATCTACTTTCAAAAATAAAATAGCAGTTTTTTAATGGTATAGAATCTATAATCAGCTATAATGAACTTTCTTGTTCCAAATTTGTGGAGAAAGTGGGAAAGCAAGGTTTAGCTACTCTGGATGCTTAATAGGAGCGTTTTAAAAGCTTTTTCTTTGCAAAAATGTCCTTGAGATTAAACCTCAGGTCACCTTGACTTATTATTACTACACTGTATATATTTAGAAGTCTCCCGTTATGAATCATACAGTCATCCACTATGTTTGCTCAGTACCAATGAACTAAATCAAGCACAAGGACACAAACTCTGAATGGTAGAATCTCAGTTTTTAAACCATTGAAACCATTTCAGGCAACAACAACAAAAAAACCACACAACACCGTTTTTGGGAAGTCTAGCTTCTTTTAGCTACTCTGTGAAGAAACCTGAGTGCACACCATTGGGATGATTTGAGGCTTTTTCTTCAGCCATAACGTCTTTTAAAATTACACCACAAGCTGTCCAGTTGCCTTGACTTGCTACTAAATGATTCAATGACCGGATGACTAAACACACTTTTTTTTCTTTCCTGTTATGAATCACATGATGACATAGTGTAGCGTGTTTGCTCAATACCACTGAACTGAATCAAGCATCCGAGCGCACGTTTGAATGGTAGAATCTCAGATCAGTCTCCAAACCCCTTTTTTAGGCGAAAGCAAATTAAGACTTGGGGGGGAAAAACAAAATGCACTGTACTTTTGGGAAGTTCAGCTGCTTTGTGTAAGACTTGCATACAGAAAAGGAATTTCTGAAGCTGAACTGTATTCAAATCCAGCTCCTTCTTACTCATCAGCATTTGCATTTTTCTGTGTGCCTGTTTGCCGTGCAGGTGACATCAGTTGCAAGGGGATGACCGAGCGCATTCACAACATCAACCTTCACAACTTCAGCAATTCTGTACTTGAGACCCTCAATGAGCAGCGAAACCGCGGGCACTTCTGTGACGTGACCGTTCGGATCCATGGCAGCATGCTGCGAGCCCACCGGTGCGTTCTGGCTGCCGGGAGCCCCTTCTTCCAGGACAAGCTGCTGCTGGGCTACAGCGACATCGAGATCCCGTCCGTGGTGTCCGTTCAGTCCGTCCAGAAGCTGATCGACTTCATGTACAGCGGCGTGCTCCGGGTGTCCCAGTCCGAGGCGCTGCAGATTCTGACTGCGGCCAGCATCCTGCAGATCAAGACGGTCATAGACGAGTGCACACGGATCGTCTCGCAGAACGTCGGAATCGCAGCTCCCGGGAGCTTCCCCGTCGTCCCCGGAGATTCGGGACAAGACACGCCCCGCGGGACGCCCGAATCTGGCACGTCTGGCCCCAGCAGCGATGCGGAATCGGGATACATGCAAGCGACATCCCAGCAAGGGCTGGACCGGGTGTACTCCTCGCTCTACTCCAGCTGCACTGGCTTAGGGTTGCAGAACGGCACTCGAGGAGGCGAGCGCCCGCACTATGCCAGCGCTTCTGGGGCCACCGCTGGTGGCTACGATCCGGCTTTGCCACTTCAGCAGAAGGAAGGCGGTCAGGACCCAGCTTGGATCACTCGCATCCACGAGCGCTCTCAGCAGATGGAGCGCTTCCTGGCTTCCACGTCGGAGAGCACGCACTGCCGCAAGCAGCCCAGGCCTGTCCGGCTCCATACAGGCGGAGGAGACAACGTTCACATCAAGCAGGAGCAGGGAGACGACTACAGCTGCTACGGGCTGGACGAGTGCCGGGAAGACAACGAGCAGACGGAGGGCGTTGACAGCGAACCGAAGGGGGAAAGCTTCGACTCGGGCGTCAGCTCATCCATTGGAACCGAGGCCGACTCTGTGGAGCAGCAGCAGTACCTGTCTGGGTTTGGCCGGGACAACGGCGCCCACGGCGAGGGAGGAACACCCGTGCAGATTGAAGTCACCGACTCGTCCCCGGAGCAGACCCAGGAGGCCATGGAAGATAACAACGGACAACAGCAGAACGCCGTCAGTGAAGTGGCCATGCTCCAGCCGCCGCCACCCAACCCTGCCGGGCCCCCGTCCATACCCGGCGGGCAGCTGTACATTCGGCCTGGAGACACGCTGGCCAGCAACCTTCGTATGCCGCTGACTTTGACCAGCAACACACAGGTACTTTCAACTACTTGTTGTTTTAATCATTTAATCGCTGTCAGCCAAAAACCCTGTATCTCCATTTTAGCTGTTTTTTTACTGTTCTTTTTATTATCAGAATTTCATGATGAATGAACCAATAGAAATGCTCCAAAATGAAGAGAAAAGACCTTTCGCATGACAGCAACCATTGTTAAAGGGTCATTATTGTATATTTTCTTGTATTCGAGCTTATTTTAAGCTAGACAATTCAGTTTCATCATTATGTGCTCTTTAAAATATACTGTAACTATCTAATTTATTACATTAGCTATATAAATCGATCTCATCTTCATCTACACCAACATTGGCCAGATATTTACGACAGCAGTCCTGAGATTGGATCCCTTTTCAGATATGAGGAATTCTGTACATTCATTTCATTTTAAACACATCCTCAATAGGCCCTTATTAACCAAGCACTCTTAAGAAGCCATTTCTTCTTAGATGTGATCAGTTTAGGAGGACAGTGGGATCCATCATTATCATTATAACACAGATGTGTAAACGGGAGCAAATGGATGCTGAATGAGCTGTGAAGCAGTGGAACTGTGTTCTCTGGAATGACGGATGGTATACATCAAGTACTTCTGGGAAGAGTTGGGGATGATGATGATGGTGATGATGTTGCTGAATCCCATCAAAACCTGGTGTCCCAAAACTTCTGTCTATTTATTGTATCCAACATTTCCTATGTGCAGGTCATGGGAACCGCGGGCAACACCTATCTGCCCACGCTCTTCGCCACGCAGTCGGCCAGCGAGAACAAGCCTTTCCTCTTCAGCCTGCCCCAGTCCATTGGCAGCCAGCAGCCCCAGTTTGTGGCCGTGCCGCCCCACAGCATGCCGCCGTTCCCCAGCGGCCTCACCGGCGTCCCTCCGCCGTCCGGGGCCCAGCAGCAGGCCGGCGCAGGGGTGGGCCAGCAGGGCGAGAAGAAACCTTATGCCTGCACTCTCTGCTGTAAAACCTTCACTGCCAAACAGAACTACGTCAAACACATGTTCGTGCACACTGGTAAGCTCCTGGTCTCCTCTCTTATTTCCCCGGCCTCTGCAATGTGTGTGGCCCTGAAACGCCTCCTCTTACAATTTAGTTTTAGTGGAGAAATTCTGTCAATATCACCTTTGTGTTCCTGAGTGGTTGTGGAGATGTTTTATTGTGATTGGAATTTGGAGTTTTTGTTGAGGGTTGAGTCTTGTTTTGCTGAAGGGCAGCGCTCATAAGGATGCATGGCACCTTCTAAAGCCTTTCATAGTCTCTATACAGAAATGTAACCTCAATTGTCTAGTAGAGAAGAAGTACTACCAATAGAATCGGTCTGGAGCAGATCAACATCATGAACCTATTGGCACCATGCTGCCTAATGCCATATGTGGACTAGTAGAGGAGTATATAAAGCCCCCCAGCTTTGAGCTATGGAGCAGTGGAAGACCTGTGTTCTCTGGAATGATGGTGGAGAAGCTCCATCCAGTACTTTTGGATGGGATAAGTTGGGGATGATGAGGTTAGGTGGTGATCATCTATCCAAATCCTGATCTAGTCGCTTAATGCAGTCAAATCCTCACAACAATGCTTCTCCAAAATCTAGTAGGAAGTCTTCTTCTTCTTCTTCTTCTTCTAGTCCAACAAAAGCAGCCTCTTTTAATGCCCTTGATTTCAGAAGAAACAATGAATGAGCAGGCGTCCCAATACTTGTCAATATAGTGTAGCAGGAATTAAAATAACCTACAATGTAAATGTTTGGTGGCCTCCGCTGGAATGCGGTTGTGTATGTTGAGTTATTATAGCCGTGTATTGCGCTGGCTATCTGAGGCTGCAGAGCGTACAGAGGAACCAGATGGTAATCATTGATAGATCTGGGTGGTTTTTCCTGTATGTGCAGTGTGTTGCAACATCCTTGTCTGCATAGGCAGAAGAAATTAGACAGAAATCCAGAAAGGTATTGTTTCTGGGAGCGTTTGCCAAAATGTCCAACAATTATGATTAATTCATTAATTCAAAATGATTTCAAATGAAAATCTGCACCAAGCAGGAGAGCGACTTGACTTTCCCCAAAGCATCTTAACCAAAAGACGAATCCTCCGTTAAACGGACTGTCGTTTCCCGTTAACCCCTTCACACTCCAAGGTTTATCACACACTGAGGTGTATTACTCAGTAACTACAGGGACTTCTGACCGAACTCCTGAGGCTATTCTCTGCTAACAGAAGTTTGTAAAAACACTTTCGGACCGCCGGCATGACATAGGTAGTTTAAGGGGTTATTCATTGGTCAGTTACTGACCTTCGAATGAACTATCTCACCTCTCAGGCATGGTGTGCATTTCCTAGGTATCAGGCAAAAGATTTGTATCTCAATTTCTGCTGTTTTTCTTCTTCTTTTTTGTTTTGTGAATAGATTTTTTTGTTTTTCAAAATTCAGAATAAAAAATACAAACGCATTGACGCACCACAATGAGGCTGAGAGAAACAAGAAATAAGTAAAATAACTATATAAATAAAAAAGAATACGTTACATGAGATTTTTACAAATTTACATCACACACAGCTTTTCTAACAACATTTCAATAGACTTTTTTCCACTTTTCTTCATAATATCTAATCGTGGTTGGTGTGGCGCAACAGATAACACCACCACCTATCATTGCATTACAGCAACACCATGTGGGAGACCAGGGTTCGATTCCCGGTCTGGGTGACTATGCTGTGCTACACCAATAAGAGTCCCTGGGCAAGACTCCTAACACTACATCGGTCCACCTCTGTAATACCAGTAACCTTGTAAGTCGCTCTGGATAAGAGCGTCTGCTAAATGCCGTACATACATACATATCTGAATCTGTCGTTCTTTATATTGGATCAGAATTTCATTATGAATGGACCAATATAAATGCTCCAAAATTACTTGGAATAAATTCTTTCTACATTGACTTCTATTGAAAGTTAAGAATTTTTTTCCTCCTCCTGTAAAGTCACATTTTTATAGATAGCGATATGAAGTATATTATTGAAGCCGGCGATATACACAAGCATTCCCATGTTATTATTTAAGTCTATGGGCGTTTTCCTCTGTTATATGAATTACTGCTGCTGAATAATACAACAAATAATATTGAAATACTACAAATAATACTAAAATACTACAAATAATACTAAAATAATCGGAGTAATGAGGGCGTTTAGCTGCTTTAGGCTTTCAGACAAAGCATTTTCCATCCGAATTTACACCAGAGTTCTCCAAAGCATCGGCAACACAGACACAGCTTGCCTCATCACATAGCGGAGAGTTTTTGCGGCTGTGACTCCGTCACCTCGGCCTAAGCCGCAGAACCTCACAAATGTGAAGAGCTCTCTTCTGAAGTCACCTCAGGTCAAGTGCTTCTTACCGTCACGTCTGGAACCCAGAAGTGGTCATGTTCACGATTCAGACTTCACTATTTAGAGTAAAAGAGCACAATAATTAGCACATATCAACGCTCTATTAACCATAATTAACAGTCATTAAGGCAGCTCTTGATCACAAACCGCGCCCGCCTTCTCGTGCGAACTAGATTGGCTAAATTTGATTAACAGATACGGCTGTGTTTGCTGTGTCTAATATGCCAGAGACATTTTTAAACTTCAGAAAGTCACAGCAGGGTGTCGAGAGGCTTTCAGAAACTTCAGAATGTCAGAAATCTCTGAAATATCACTTTTTAAAAGCTGTACAGTGTGTGGCTGAGGCGCTGTTCAGGCCTACCTGCTTCCTAAAGCTTCTACCTCTACTGTTATACACCTAACACGCCTTCACAGCGTCGCTGCTTCACCTTTTAGCTTTATTAGCTTCATACATCTGATTGCTGATGTTTTAAGTGTGCAGTAAATAAACAGCAACTGTGTATTAAAAAGAAGCGTGTCTCTATAAAAAATTTCATTTATTTACACTTAGAAAATCTAAACATTCTGTAACTTGGCCGAGGATTTCCAAAGTTTTGCAATGGCTGTCTATTATATTTATAATATAAGCAGAAATATTTATCACATATATAATACATAGTGTGTCACCAAGTGCCATTGTGTTGTCCTCAGCTTCAGCAACTTCTGGAGCAATAAACAAATCTAGTTCTTCTATTTTTAGTTCTTCATTATTTGTACATTTCATAAAAATCTCTATTGGTCCATTCTGAACAAATCAAGCATTTAAAATTGCTTAGACCGGTCTTTCAGCTGTCTTACCACAGTCACTGACCACTGACTTTCTGTTTATTAGGATTTATTCTAATGTTATATAGCATTAATAACAGATAGACACTCTCACTGACCACTGACTTTATGTTTATTTGAGTTTATTCTAATGTTATATAGCATTAATTACAGGTAGACACTCTCAATGACCATTGGCTTTGTGTTTATTTGAGTTTATTCTAATGTTATATAGAGTTAATTACAGGTAGACACTCACTAACCACTGACTTTCTGTTTATTTGGGTTTATTCTAATGTTATATAGAGTTAATTACAGGTAGACACTCTCACTGACCACTGACTTTATGTTTATTTGAGTTTATTCTAATGTTATATAGCGTTAATTACAGGTAGACACTCTCACTGACCATTGGCTTTGTGTTTATTTGAGTTTATTCTAATGTTATATAGAGTTAATTACAGGTAGACACTCTCACTGACCACTGACGTTATGTTTATTTGGGTTTATTCTAATGTTATATAGAGTTAATTACAGGTAGACGCTCTCACTAACCACTGCCTTTCTGTTTATTTGGGTTTATTCTAATGTTATATAGAGTTAATTACAGGTAGACACTCTCACTAACCACTGCCTTTCTGTTTATTTGGGTTTATTCTAATGTTATATAGAGTTAATTACAGGTAGACACTCTCACTGATCACTGACGTTATGTTTATTTGGGTTTATTCTAGTGTTATATAGAGTTAATAACAGGTAGACACTCACTGTCCACTGACTTTATGTTTATAAGGTTCATTCTAATATTATATTGAGTTAATAACAGGTAGACACTCTCACTGAACACTGACTTTATGTTTATAAGGGTTTATTCTAATGTTATATAGAGTTAATTACAGGTAGACACTCTCACTGACCACTGACTTTATGTTTATTTGGGTTTATTCTAATGTTATATAGAGTTCATTACAGGTAGACACTCTCACTGACCACTGACTTTATGTTTATTTGGGTTTATTCTAATGTTATATAGAGTTAATTACAGGTAGACACTCTCACTGACCACTGACTTTATGTTTATTTGGGTTTATTCTAATGTTATATAGAGTTCATTACAGGTAGACACTCTCACTGACCACTGACTTTATGTTTATTTGGGTTTATTCTAATGTTATATCAAGTTAATAACAGGTAAAGGTGCACGTATTTGTCACTGTACAGCGAAATGTGTCCTCCGCATTTAACCCATCTGGTAGTGAACACACACTCACACACACACATGTGTTAGGGGCAGTGAGTACACACACACACCCAGAGAGGTGGGCAGCCAACTCCAGCGCCCGGGGAGCAGAGAGGGTAAAGGGCCTTGCTCAAGGACCCAACAGTTGCCGAGCCCGGGAATCGAACCCACAACCCTGTTATCGATAGCCCGGCACTCTAACCGCTGAGCCACCACTGCCCCGGTAGACACTCTCACTGGTAGACACTCTCACTGACCACTGACTTTATGTTTATGTGGGTTTATTCTAATGTTATATAGAGTTAATTACAGGTAGACACTCTCACTGACCACTGACGTTATGTTTATTTGGGTTTATTCTAGTGTTATATAGAGTTAATAACAGGTAGACACTCACTGACCACTGACTTTATGTTTATAAGGTTCATTCTAATATTATATTGAGTTAATAACAGGTAGACACTCTCACTGAACACTGACTTTATGTTTATAAGGGTTTATTCTAATGTTATATAGAGTTAATTACAGGTAGACACTCTCACTGACCACTGACTTTATGTTTATTTGGGTTTATTCTAATGTTATATAGAGTTCATTACAGGTAGACACTCTCACTGACCACTGACTTTATGTTTATTTGGGTTTATTCTAATGTTATATAGAGTTCATTACAGGTAGACACTCTCACTGACCACTGACTTTATGTTTATTTGGGTTTATTCTAATGTTATATAGAGTTAATTACAGGTAGACACTCTCACTGACCAGTGACTTTATGTTTATTTGGGTTTATTCTAATGTTATATCAAGTTAATAACAGGTAAAGGTAAAGGTGCACGTATTTGTCACTGTACAGCGAAATGTGTCCTCCGCATTTAACCCATCTGGTAGTGAACACCACATCGAACCCACAACCCTGTTATCGATAGCCCGGCACTCTAACCGCTGAGCCACCACTGCCCCGGTAGACACTCTCACTGGTAGACACTCTCACTGACCACTGACTTTATGTTTATGTGGGTTTATTCTAATGTTATATAGAGTTAATTACAGGTAGACACTCTCACTGACCACTGACTTTATGTTTATAAGGGTTTATTCTAATGTTATATAGAGTTAATTACAGGTAGACACTCTCACTGACCACTGACTTTATGTTTATTTGGGTTTATTCTAATGTTATATAGAGTTAATTACTGGTACACACTCTCACTGACCACTGACTTTATGTTTATTTGGGTTTATTCTAATGTTATATAGAGTTATTTACAGGTAGACACTCACACTGACCACTGACTTTATGTTTATTTGGGTTTATTCTAATGTTATATAGAGTTAATTACAGGTAGACACTCTCACTGACCACTGACTTTATGTTTATAAGGGTTTATTCTAATGTTATATAGAGTTAATTACAGGTAGACACTCCCACTGACTATGTTTATTTGGGTTTATTCTAATGTTCTATAGAATTTTACAGGTAGACACTCACTTACAACTGACATTCTGTTTATTTGGGTTTATTCTAATGTTATATAGTTTTATAACTTTTTATGACAGACTTTTACGCAGAGCTGTATGTTGTAACTGCAATGTGCTCTGCCCTGTAATGCTGTCGTATCATTACTATTGTTGCTGAAGTCTTTTGTTTAACTTCATTCCAGTAGAAGCTTTGCCTGCATGTATCCTTGTTTCCCGGCTGTTTTTCTTGGCAGCTGACTGAATGCGTGTTGGTCTTAAGTTACTATGTTAAAGTGAAAGTGACTTTCAAGTGTTCACTGGAATGTTATTTTTTTATTACATAACACAACGGTCAGACTTTGACCTCTGGTTAGTCATGGAGCACGTGGCCGTAGTTGTACCCTTCCATAAAACGGCTACAACACAGCCGAAGTGTTACTTTAATGGAACAACAGAGCCCAGTGAACTGGGGAGTGGATGGGTGAGGTTGTGTTGGGTCCGGCCTACATACGAAGCTTGGTGTGTTATATACACAGGAAGAGATAGAGCTCGTTTATGTGAGATTAAAGTCCGCAACACACGCCACTACTCTGGAGGATCAAAGGCTTCTGATGGGGCAAATGCGCATAATAATTAGCACTTCGTGGACATGAACCACTGGAAGATCTGCTCTACATTAATAAGGAGATCATATAACTTTCTAATTAACTCTGAATACTAATATGACCTTTTTAAACATTTCTCACTGAACCTTTAAAGAAATGCCACGTCACCACTCAGAGCCAACGGTTTCTCTTCTCTGGACCTTAAGAAAAAAAGAGAGATCTGTTATTCAGTTGGATCCAATTTAGTGTTTTTCTGTGCAGAGCTTTTTACACTGGATTGTGCCACAAAGCTGCTTTACAGAAAGTGTTATAAGGAAGGAAGTGTGGGTTTGGTGAAAATGATGAACCAAGAATTCTGAACCGAGTCAGGCACAATTAAAGCAGAAGTTCAACCATAACTCAACCAAGGCATGTCTGCACTGAAGGTAGACTATATGTCCAAATATGTGTGGACACGCCTTCTGATGAATGCATTCAGCTATTTTAAGTTGCACCCATTGCTGACATAGATGTAAAAATACACACACAGCTTGTCTAGTTCCTGTAGAGAAGTACTGCCAATAGAATAGGACTCTCTGGAGCAGATCAAAATGATGACCCTATTGCTGCCTAATGCCAGGCGTGGGCTAGAGGGGTATAAAGCCCCCCAGCATTGAGCTGTGGAGCAGTGGAGGAACTGGGTTCTTTGGAACGATGGTGGTGGAGCTCCATCCAGTACTTTTGGGATAGGATAGGGATGAAAACTGACTTTATTGGTTTATTCTAATAGTATATTAGGGTTCTACAGGTAGACACTCTCACTGACCAGTGACTTTGTTTATTTGGGTTTATTCTAATGTTATATAGAGTTAATTACAGGTAGACACTCTCACTGACCACTGACTTTATGTTTATTTGGGTTTATTCTAATGTTATATAGAGTTAATTACAGGTAGACACTCTCACTGACCACTGACTTTATGTTTATTTGGGTTTATTCTAATGTTATATAGAGTTAATTACTGGTACACACTCTCACTGACCAGTGACTTTGTTTATTTGGGTTTATTCTAATGTTATATAGAGTTAATTACAGGTAGACACTCTCACTGACCACTGACTTTATGTTTATTTGGGTTTATTCTAATGTTATATAGAGTTAATTACAGGTAGACACTCTCACTGACCACTGACTATGATTATTTGGGTTTATTCTAATGTTATATAGAGTTAATTACAGGTAGACACTCTCACTGACCACTGACTTTATGTTTATTAGGGTTTATTCTAATGTTATATAGAGTTAATTACAGGTAGACACTCTCACTGACCACTGACTATGTTTATTTGGGTTTATTCTAATGTTATATAGAGTTAATTACAGCTAGACACTCTCACTGACCACTGACTTTATGTTTATTTGGGTTTATTCTAATGTTATATAGAGTTTATTACAGGTAGACACTCTCACTGACCACTGACTATGTTTATTTGGGTTTATTCTAATGTTATATAGAGTTAATTACAGGTAAACACTCTCACTGACCACTGACTTTATGTTTATTAGGGTTTATTCTAATGTTATATAGAGTTAATTACAGGTAGACACTCTCACTGACCACTGACTATGTTTATTTGGGTTTATTCTAATGTTATATAGAGTTAATTACAGCTAGACACTCTCACTGACCACTGACTTTATGTTTATTTGGGTTTATTCTAATGTTATATAGAGTTTATTACAGGTAGACACTCTCACTGACCACTGACTATGTTTATTTGGGTTTATTCTAATGTTATATAGAGTTTATTACAGGTAGACACTCTCACTGACCACTGACTTTATGTTTATTTGGGTTTCTTCTGATGTTATGTAGAGTTTCACAGGTAAGCGTGTACTGAAGCATTGACGACTGTATTCTGGGTGAGGGGGGAACTCTGCATAAATGGGATTTTTCAGCGAGTCGTTCCTGTAAAGCTGTGGTGAATTGGAATGTGTAACTGTGACGAAGCTCCTCTCATTAACAAGTCTTGCCTTCTGTGTTTCTCTTCTGTGCAGGTGAGAAACCCCACCAGTGCAGCATCTGCTGGCGCTCGTTTTCCCTGAAGGATTACCTTATCAAACACATGGTCACACACACGGGCGTCCGCGCCTACCAGTGCAGCATCTGCAACAAGCGCTTCACCCAGAAGAGCTCGCTCAACGTCCACATGCGCCTGCACCGCGGCGAGAAGTCCTACGAGTGCTACATCTGCAAGAAGAAGTTCTCCCACAAGACCCTGCTGGAGCGCCACATGGCCCTGCACAGCACCGCCGCCGGGGTTCCTGGGGTCACCGGGGTCACCGGCGTGGCCGGGGTGGCCGGGGTGGCTGGCGTGGCCGGGGTCGCCGGGGTGACAGGCGGGGCTGGCGCCGGAGGCCCCGCCTCCATCCCGGTTCCCATGGCGGTGCCAGAGCCCGGGCCAGGCGTGGTGGCTTTGGCCATGCCGGTCGGAGCAGGCGGAGCCGGGGGTGGCGTCGGAGGCACAGGAGTGGGTGTGGCCACCGGAGTGGGCGTGACCGCCGAAGCCAGCTGCCAGGAAGGGACCACCTACATGTGCTCCGTGTGCCCCGTCAAGTTCGACCAAATCGAGCACTTCAACGACCACATGCGCAAGCATGTCTCCGACGGATAAGTACAAATCCTAAAAATCAACAAACTTCTTTTAAACGACAACAAAAAAAAAGAATGAAAAGAAAATGGCACTAGATTTTTTTTTCCCTGATATTGGGGCATGAAGAGAAAAATGAGTATAGACACTGGCACATTGAGTTTCCCAGAAAAAAAGAGGCGTTTTTGTTTTTGGTTTTCGTTTTATTTTTTGTTTTGTTTGTTTTTTTTTCTCGTCGTTGTTATTCTTAAAGAATAAAAAAAAAAGATGGTGGCCTTAAGGCTGTGTAGTTGGATAATGATCCACTGGTTGGATCCAAACTACTGGCCTCTAAATGTATGATTTCCTCAAATACTGATTTATGTGTTGAACACTACCGAAAGGCCTGCGAAAGATACAAACACACACACACACACAAACACAAACACATATAAATACAGATTGAAAAAAAAAACTTAGACACACACACACACACATATATACACACACACACATATACAGAAGCACAGACTACTAACACACTTACATACAGCAGAGTTATTTGTATGTATGTGTTTCTATGGCTGTGCTCGGTCGGTCGGCGGGCGGGCGGGCGGGCGGGCGTGTGTGTGTGTGCGTATGTGCAGAGACAAGATCAACATTGCCGTGAAATTTTAAAAGAGAATTTAAAAAAAAAAACCTGAAACCTGTAGACGTTTTCCCATGTAGACCGTTTTGGACTCTATAGGCGTCCAAGCTTACTGTGGTATACCTTTTTAACGTAAGAAAAAAAAATTAGCATCTGGCTTGGGCTCTCGATTCCTTCTAAAAGTAACGATGGTCACAAGTTTGCCTTTTTTGTGTAGGATAAGAAAAGGAGAGTTGCTCAATTTGACACTGGGTTTTCTTTATTTATTGTTATGGTTTTGAGGGATAATGATGCAGCTGTTGTTAAGGTACAAGTCAACTTCAATAATTGTACTGAAATGTAACTTCCTGTGAGTGAGCTGAAGAAAGATAATTACGTTTATTATGATGATGATGATGATGATGATGATTATTATTCTTATTTTTCTTTGAAATCCCACGACTCTTGTTTTCCGACGGCTCGAGTCAAGTTTACGAGTTTGTTTGTTTATAAGAAAAGACAGTATTCCAGCAAAAACCTTAAATTTTTTAGTTTGGGATTTGTTTTGCATACACTGCCACTAAGAAGACTGTTATTTGACCTCTTCCACGTAAAAAACACACAATGTGAGATATGAAAAAAAAAACAACAACAACAAACAGTTCTTTTTTTAGCTCTTTTTGGCTTGAATTGACTCATCGATCTCGTTCGCACCATTTTTTTCGTTTCTTTTTAAGGAAATGAGGATTTTACATTTGCAGTAAAGCGACAGGCTTCGGTATGCAAACAGGCCCGGCGGTCCAGTCGCCGCTCCATGCACTCTCACTTCCAGACTGTTATCAGCTGTAGATTCCGACGCGAGCTGAGGTTTAGCTGAGGTTTAGCTGAGGTTTAGCTGAGGTTTAGCTGAGGTTTTTCCGGGACGGCTCTGCTCACTGCTACGTGAACGCGGTGGATGTTCGGCTAGTCGAGGCTTGCTGGTGACAGCTGTGAGCTGGATTAGGCGGAGAGCGATTTAGCGAACTGGACAGAAATGACCTCCTAAAGGCCTAAAAAAAAAAAAAAGAAAGAAAAAAAGGAAAAAAAGGAAAATAGAAGCCGCTCTGTGTTTCCTGTTGGCGACGTCTAACCGTGACTCAGCTGTTTGGGCGGGTGGGGCGAATAAAATGCACTACTACTTCTGATCTCTAAGCCCCACCTAGTGGCTCAAACAGCCCACCATGTGTGTGTTTTTGCCTGACAGGAATTACAGACGGAATGAGAGAGTGAGGAAGAAAGGAAAGGAAGGAACGAGAGATATAGAGAGATAGATTAAAGAGAGAGAGGAAAGAAATAAAGGCAAAAAGGAAGCAACCTACATTACCCAACCACAGAAATAATAATCATACTAATACTACTACTAATAATAATAATACACCCCGGTCGATTTCCTGCTTTTTTAAATCTACCACAGCTTAACCAGACAGACTCTCCAGTACAATGAGATACATTCCCCAATTTCATGGATAACTAGACGTTGTGTGTGTTGAGTAGATCTTTTCTCGAGACGTGAGACGAGAGAGGTTGTAATTTAAGTGTCATGTCACTCAAAAAGCTCCGCGCTGGTATTTTGGCTTTGTCGTTCTCGTATTGTTCCGGACTCATCCGCCTGCAACTGCAATCTTGGAGATTTTTTTTTTTTCCTTTTCTTTCTTTTCTGTTTTTTCCTTTTTTTTCGCTCACTCCTTCCAGTAGATCCGATTTTTTTGTAGGATGGTGAGGAAAAATAAAGTGATTTTTTTTTTCTTTTTGGAAATTAGTCTAAAACTAATAAGTTGTAGATTACAAAAGAGAAAAAACAACAGTGCTACTTTGCACACTTACTTCAAAATGCCTGTGCTTGATATGAAATTGTTTTACTTAAGAAATGAAATTCTATGATTTTTCTTTTCGTTTTTTTTTTTTTTGTTTTTTTTTTTTTTTTGGTTTTAAAGGAAATATCTTTCTTAAAAGCTTGATAAGAGGACTGCATTGTTTTCTTGCATATATGTTGCACTGCATAAACCGATAAGTGCACTACTGTTACCAGAGATGTTCTAGTTTTTAGAGAAAAAAAAAGAATCTTTTTTTTATCTAATGTTTGGTTCTAGAGTTCACTTGTGTTCGAGTAGCTTTGTTCCTTTTTTATGATAAGATGATTCAAAGGTTTCTCCGCTTTTGTTATTATTATTATTATTATTATCGCTTGCTATTTGTATGTATTTTACTTGTGCTGTGTTTGTGCGAGCACTCGTTTCTTTTCCGTTTGTTTGTTTGTTTGTCTATTGTTTTTTTTTCCTCTTATTTAAATCCGAACCATTGTGTGAGCTTGTCCCTTTTTGCCATCTTATTTGAACGTACTTTATTATTATTTCACCACTGAATCCCTCCCTGTCTCCCCACCAGCAGTTGCTGCATTGCATACGTCGAGACAGACAGATTCTCCCGTTTTTCTTCCCGTACGTTAAAAAAAAGCGTTCATACCAAACTGAATCCAAAACAAAAAACAACAACAACAACAAAAAAAAAGTTTTCTAGTGTGTTTGAGTGTTTGAGCTTGAGCGTAACGTGTGTTTCTATGGCAGGGTGGTTGTGCGCAGCTTTCTTTCCCGTGCTGTACTAGAGATTGTGAGTGTGTATGTGTGTGTGTGTGTGTGTGTGTGTGTGTTTGTATAGCTGTGCGTGAGTCGAGTGTGTGTTCCCCTTCGTGTCGTATGGTTAGTGACGCCTGAACTGCGGGGCTTCCTTTGCAATATGCAGTGCAGGTACTTATTTACTTATAGGAGCAGCAGACGCATGCTTTCTCTCGCTGGCTTTCGACGCACAGCAATGGCAACTTTTACGAGAACAATTACAGCAAATATTAAAAACACAACCAGAAAAGAAACGGAAAACAACACCCCCCAACACCCCCCTACTGCCCACACCCGGCCCTCATCCACACAAGACAAGACAAGAGCACGATGATGTTCCCCTCTTTCGGGTTTGGTCGACTTCTGCTCAACCTGAACCTGAACCTGGCCTGACCTGTAGATGTCCTGATGCAGTAAGTCCTGAAGTCTTCTGCTCTAATAATCTGATCTCTATCTGCTGCTAATTACCGTGGAGAGCGATCTCAACACCATGCTCTGAATTTAGATCTCTGAACACGCTTAGAGGAGAAGCCAGTGAGCAGTTGGTGAATTTCTGTGAATGAATGTGTGTGTAAATATTTACAATTTTACAACTATAGACTTTATATTGAGAAAAATGCCTTTTATTGGGGTTTTGGTTGCTGGAAAACTCCGCCCACATCACTACACTGGTAACAAATTATCCCAAATGTATAAAACTAGTCCCAGCTATGAAAGAACAAACTATACACAGTAGCCTTTAAATGTACACTCCCTGTTTATATTTTAGCTATTATTTTATTATTTTTATTCTCAATATTTTATACATTGTGGATTAAATATTACAAACTGTTGACCTAGATATCATTTAAGATTATAATTTTTAATGTTGCGAGCTAAAAGTCTTAAATTATATTTTTAATATGATAAATATTATTCATTTTCATACCTTTCTGTCTTTTGAAGTTATCAGGTTTTACCTTTTCAACGCAAACTAACATTCAAACTAACATTTCTACGACTACAATTTCAGTGTTTTAGTGTTGTACTAATTATAAGAAACCTTAATAAAATACTTCATATAACTCAAATAAACATATTGAATGAACCATTTTTAGTCAAATAAACCCAGTTACTACGTAATTACTAAGGAATTTACTAAGTAATTTTCTGAGGTTAAACAGACAGTTTGACCTCTGCTTTATATATATATTAATTAAATATTAATTTTAAAGTATTTATTTGAGTTAAATAAACTCTTAATTGCCTGTGACCACAATAATTTTTTATTGTTTTTAAACTGGAATAGATTAATTAATTAGTTTTTAGTTTGGAGTGTGATATCAATAAAACTTAGTTCTCAACGCTGTCGTCATTCAAACTAAAGTTTCTACTGAAATACGTACAGCTTTCTAGTGTTGTACTGATTCTGAAAAACCTGTGAAATCCAACCTATTTCAATCACTACCAAGACCTTTAGTGATGAAATTCAGCAACTGCTCTACAGCTTCTATTGTAAGTGAGGATCACAATGACGGTGGTGTTTGATTGAATGCTACAGATGCAGCAGATACAGGTTAGCTTGAAAAATGTTGGATGTTCAATTAATTTCCACTGTTGTGTCCAAAGGGCAGAGGTCAGGGAAGGCCTGACGTCAGGCCATGTCGTTCCAATGTTGCACGCTTCGGTTTGGTCTGGAATCGGCGATGTTGCCGGGTGTTTTTCCTCTGGTTTTCTCCAGGCCTTGAGTTGCAGGGCATCTGTCAGGCTGTGGTAGAGCAGCTTTGGTGTGTGGAGTTACCGCTGAGCCTGTGCCTCAAAACTGCCAGTCAGAAGCTTCTTTCTTTGGCTTGTAACGACATGAAGAGCGTTTCATGGCTGTCACATTGAGCCCTCAAAACGCTGCCCTTGATCTTCTCTTGAGGAAACTTCAGATGGCTGTTGTTGTTGGATTTAGGGGGAAAATAATACTGGAGAGGCGAAGAATGACTTTGGACCTTTATTGTTTCGTATCTTCTGAATGCAGCAATTTCTAACAGGCTGCCACGTTCCTCTACCTGTCCTTGAGGAACCAATAATAGGCAAGATACGTTTTTGTCTGAAAAAAGAAATCAAAGGGTGCTCAATTGACTTGAAAGGAGAAAATCAGGATTGTTATGCACTCCCAAACAGGTTTAAAGCCTTTTCAGAAAAAAAAAAACAAAAAAAAACAACAAGGCCAGGCCAGGTCAGATCAAACGTGCATCTTCTTTTTTATGTATTAACTCTCCAAACAAGCACTATGGTAGTGAGCTGATAAATCAAC
The DNA here is from genome assembly GCF_030463535.1 of Salminus brasiliensis. NCBI lineage: Eukaryota > Metazoa > Chordata > Actinopteri > Characiformes > Bryconidae > Salminus > Salminus brasiliensis. The sequence continues at coordinate 2,902,644 of NC_132878.1, read as the reverse complement.
ATTGCTTCCAAACAGAAGATTAGATGAGGTACACTGTTTAAAAACCAACAAAATCTTCAAAAAAACACAAAAAAACAAATGCATTATATTGGCCATTGTGTCTGTGTCCTTAAAAACAGCCTTAATGATATTTAAATAACACAACCAAATGCACTATTGACTGTAAAGGTGCTTCTCCGATGGCGTTTTGCTTTCACAGAACCTTTCATATTACAGCAGAGTGTGTGTGTGTGTGTGAGGGAGAGAGAAAGACCAATACAATGCAATTCGGGTATTGGCACTTTGTCTTGCAAAATGCAACCTTCTCTGCTTGCTAATTCACTCACACACACATACACACTTACACTTACACACACACACAGAGAAGACAATATAAAAAAAAATACAAAAATGAAAAAACCCACAAACCCCAAACGCTTCGCATCTTCTTCAGCAGCATACAGAGGTACTGCTCACTGCTCTAGCTTATTTCAGCAAAGTTCTATACGATATAATAACCATGCGTTTTAAACGGTGAGGACTCGGTCACCACCACTTAGTGTCAGATATCATATTCTAGAATTGCTGTCTCATATTACCGTCTGTTTTGAAGTGTTATGATAAGCTCCAAAGCCCCGAATCAGTGTGACTCTGTTTGTTCATGTGTTAAAAAAAGGATAAAAAAAACAACAAAAAAAGCCAAAAAAATAAGAAAATCTGTCTTTTTTCACCTATTCTTTGTTAAAAAGCCAAAATCGTGTAGCTTTCGTGAATTTTTTACCGCTTTATGTCGACACAAATTTAAGACGCAGTTCAGATGCTCAGATTTTTATGCATAGCCTGTTCATTACTGCATCTGTGTTGATCGCCCACCTCATGGGCAAATGGAGATACAAAAAAAATCACTATAGATTCAGTTCACTTCAGAGAGTAGTACAGTTGCTGTACATTTTTTCCTTATTCACATTATATCCTTGCAACTCTAGTGTACAATTAGGTATTTGGTTTGGTTTCTGTAGTTACGTAAGGTGGTCGTTTTCAGTTTAACCATAACTTTATTTTTTTTGTTTTTCTTCGTTTTCTTGGTGTACAGTACAGATACAGGATCCTCTTTGCTTTCACAGTCAGTTAATTTCATATAATTTTATCACTTTTCTTCCTCTCTTTGTTTCTTCCGCATTTTTAATACAGTACGTGTGTCAGTTTCTTGATCTATACCTTAAACATTGTTTCTTAGCTGGTAGTGTTTGGGCACAGAAAACATGGTAGAATCGCAACGCTGGTGTAAACAAAAAAAAAACAACAACAAAAAAACAAAAAAAAAGATGACAAACCAGTTAATTTTTGTTCTTTTTTGAGTAGAAATGATACAAATAGCTGGTCTTTCAGTTTTCAGTTCTGTTGCACAATCAAAAACAACGTTATTCATAACAACACACACACACAAAAAAAGCTGTAAAAACTCTTTTTGCAAGTCGAGTTTCATCCGTGACAGTTTTTAATCTAATCACCACACTGGTCATGAAGCAGTTAGTGTAGAACTAAATAACAAAAACAAGGCTACAACTCTCAATCCACATCACTATATATAACAGCTATAGCAGAAATACTGTACCTACAGAAAATACGGAAACACGCAATGTTGTACATTGAGCTTCTTCCTGCCCTTTATGGAAGAGTATAGTAAAAAAATCTAGGTTTAATAACAAAGTGCCTCTTTGTATAGCTCCAAGCATGACAACACAAAAAAACACTGTCCGTTTCCATCCATCATAAAATCATATGCCAGTGGCTATGCTACAATAATAATAATGACAATAATATTAACAATAATAACGATAATAATAATTGTACAGTATTTAATCACTGAACAAAAACTAGCGTCCTTACCTGCAAACAATCACTGCCTAAATTTATAAATAATCACATGCATAAATTTACCGCCATCTGTCTGTGAGCGAAGTTTGAGAACTACCAGCAATAAATACAGTTCGATTTGATGAAAAAAAAACAAACAAAAAAAAAACACCCAGGCTTTGCCTTGTATCATTTAAGGACCATAAGTAAGGGTGGTGGTTTTGAACCCCTGAAATCACCAAAATAAAAGCCTCTTTTGTATTAAAATAGTGTCGTATTAAGTCCAAAGTGCCCCGACCCACGTAACAATCATAGTGGTTTTGTAATTTCCCTGTGATATTTTTTAACTCGTTTAATTTCGTGACAATGCTATGAGCATATTTTGTAAATCACATGGCCTTCTATTTAAAACGTCTGCATTTAGCATTCAGATCACGGCTTAGACCACAGTTTAGCTGTCCAATGATATATCTATATGTATACATTTATATAACTCTATCTATATATATATATCTCTTGCTATGTCCATATATATATGTATATATATAGTTGCTGTCATGCAAAAACCTACAAAACAAAAACACGTCTTAACTTTCAATGAAAGTCAATGTAAAAAGATTTTAGTCATTTTGGAGCGTTTCTATTGGTTTGTGTATCTTGAAATTCTGATACAATGTAAAGAACAACTGCCAGGTTCACACTGTCAGAAAGTGAACAGCAGAAATGAGTATAGGTTTTTGCAGGACAGATATATATGTATATATATATGATTATTTTTCATTTTCAAGGCACTGATAGTTGTCTTGTTGTGAGGAAACGTGTCCGATTTGACTTTTCTCCTGTGAATGAATGTTGAGTGTTGAGAGTTAATGGCTTTGAATACGCATTATAAACAGAGCATAATAATGGGATGGAGCTGTCCTGGCAAACCAACTATTCTACTATACTATTTTCATAAGGTTTCAGCATCACAGCAGCAAATGTGCATGGATATCATCAACAAATGTGCCAGCTAGCAGTTCGATTGTTTGTTTACTGGGAGGTTTCGGTTGTAGTCATGTTGGACATTTACTTTCAGTCCTTATTTTACTTTCAACTACAGTCCTGGACAATATTCTCAGCTCGTTATACAGTAGGCTGTTCGACCACTTCTCTGATCGAATCCAAAGACGATAAACACACACTATTTATGACCGTGAAGGCTTTTTCGTTTCTCCAGAGGCATTATAAGACACATATTCTACAGTTTATACAGATTTTAACAGGAGAGATTTGTTAACATAGCTACGGAATTCTTTACGGACAGATATTTATGAGAGCTGGAATGCAGATACAGATTATTCTTCACTTACGGTGCGAGGAGGCGTGAGCTGAATTTGGGAGGATTTTAGGAGTGCAGTAGGACTTTGTGAATGCCATACGTTGGAAACGAACCCACACACAGACACGTACACATATGTGAAACAGCCCTCGTAATCTTTGCAGTAGTATGGGTGGGAGATGGCAGTACGTGCTGACGTTATTTTACCGGTTTAATGTGAGGATTTGGATTTAGGGAATCGTCCTAGATCAAGAGCAGGGATAACTTGTGCCATTTGCCGAAGCGTTGAGTGGAAAGATTGTATTTGAGGGCTTGTAAAGTAGTTTTGAGTGTGAGGATGACAGATGGCTGTCCTCGCTGCGCTCGCTATGCTGTGAGTGGAGGTGAAGCCATGCTTTCTCCCACCCTCTCCACCCTCTCGTGTGTTTCTCATCTCTACCCACAGTCAGTTTACCTAGCAAAAAAGAAAGAAATGAATTGTTCTCCTCGGGCTTCGCACTGGAGTTTGCCTGAAGCTTCCCTTTATTAAGGCAGAATATTGCAATTTAACATCACACCATCTGCTAACTAGAATGGGGAAAAGGTTTCTTTTCATCATAACAATGATAGTTATGTTTATTGGCGTTTTAGGTCCAACTATTTAATCAAAAATAAAACGTCCTCACTGTTTTTTAGGTTGCCCCCCCCCCCTACAGTGCCTGACCGAATGAAGTAGGCAATTTGCTTGGTTAACTACGACGGCACTCAACTGATGGAACGAAATCAAATCATTCAAATTCAGCGCAACAAACCAGCTCAGTTTTCTATTATTCACAGCACGAGCACACGCACAAAAAAAACTGTGAGGAAATCAAAGTGGTATGACAATTGACATGACGCGCATGAGCCAAGAAAGACCGGACGACAAACAGACAATGTAAATTCCTCCGACTGTCAGAGAAAGAAGAAGAAAAGAAAGACTAAATAAGACAAAATGTGTGTTTTCCTTTTTAAACGAGGCGAACGGAAGACTACAACAAGATGGTGCTGGTTGAAGTATTACGGGAGAGCAGGGCACAGTCTTAACACATCCTGGTATTTGAGCAAGATCACGATTATTTTTAATACAACCAGTGCAGTCCCGCATCTCAGCCACTAATGGAAACTCACATTTAACTTAACAAGCTGTGAGCGAAGTGAGTGCAACACCACTGAGCAGTCTGGTGAATCAGACATCATCATATTTGATCAGTACAGTTCTATACTAAACACATCAAAGCACCTGCGTCCAAATAAATGTGATACATTTGGTATTTTACAAATTTCTGCAAATTTCAAACTACGACTAGATTTAGTAGTACGTTTCTGATCCACCTGTGAGCATCCAAAACATCTCACTGTTCACAAATTGAGAGAGCGTCTTAGTTAAAGTAACAGTGAGCGAAAGTACCTCCACCATGTTTGGAAGCTCACTGCTTCAAATGACTCCTGGTGCATAAACAGTGGTCAGGGTGAATCTGGAGAAACGCCTGTATGAATACAGTCAGAATGCAGAGATGACGCTCTCCTCATTTTCCTCGAACCCGTTTAACCACCTGATGTATGCATGCTCACTTTAACCCGTGTTAGACTGTGCTCTCCTCTCTTAAAAATCTTAATAAAATTCTTAAAAGCTGCGTCTAGTTAGGCTTGTAAGGTTCAGGTCTTTTTCTCTTTTAGCAGATAAACTAAGTGTAGATGTCTAAGCAGTTGCATGTCGGGGCAAATTTTGACAGATTTTTAACAAGAACGGCAGCTTCCAGCTAACAGTGCCTGTTAGAACTTTACCTTTAGGCTCTAACCTAACATCTACGCACACGAAAACAAGCCTAGTCTTTTTGCTATCGAACACAACTTTGTTATTCTCCTGAAAATACGCACAATAAGACTTTTCCGTTACTTTTCTGCCATATTTCAGATTTTTGTATGTTGATGAAAGTCTACACACCATTCGTTCAATGTGACGTGGCAGTCGAACAGTAATCTGTGGTACTGAACTGTACCGAATAGGAGATCAGACATTAATGTTGACATTTAATTTTTTAATTTGTTTATCAGCTCTTAGCTGTATATCGTCGCTGTTGTGCAAAGAAAACATTTTAATACCATGTAAAGAACAACTAACAGATTCATGTTATGTCAAAAAGTGCAAAAATGAATTCACCAGGTTTTTTGCGCAACAGCGACGTTACGCTCCTTGTTTGAGAAATATTTGCATAATTCAGATTACATGTTCCTGCAGTTGCTACTATTTCAATATAGCCTCCCCCTTTATTGCTCGTCTATTCTGCCATTTTTTTCTCAATAGTAAGATGAACTTTGATGTCATACAGTTATCAAACGTTTGTAATTACCCTGTAAATGATTGAAGTATTATTCTTCTTATTATTGGAAATGTCCTTGTATCTCTAGGAGTGTTTAGATTGTTATTTGGGCATCAGTATTGTAATCTTTTGTGGTGGTGAGTTGAACACAGCCATGCTGGTTTGTACACAGGGTTAGTCGTATTAGCTTTAGTTTTAATATCCTAACTTGGCCTTGCAAAAACACCACAAAAGCATAAAAGAAACATGGTTCTGGCTACAGATCAGTCATAACTCACATTCCCCCTTTATGAATCCCAAACATTCCTCCATTTCTGACTATTCATCCCTGAATTTTGGCGCTCTCTTGTCATGTATTAGTTGGAATCTTCATTTGGTAGCCAATACACACAATATGGTTAAAAGTCTGGCAAAATTAGCACACGTGAAATATTTCAATTGTCAAAAGTATGCATTCCACCAAGCCTGAGATATGTAAGGCCTTCGAAATAGTCTGATTGCTGCATTTTTGTCCAAAACTAAGTTTCCAGTAGTCCGACTTGCTGTCCTAATACTCATGCTGGGCTATTAACATTCTGCAAAAAAAATGAATACTATGCCCTCTGCTTAGATTCCAGGTATAACGTTATGCTGAAGTTGTTGCCAGTTTTGCCGATTAAGCCACGGCGAACAGTAAATAACGTTCATATTCGTCTGGCAAGTCAGTCACAAAACTGTGATCCAAGATCCCATTGAGAAATCATCTACACGGCTTCTAGAAGGCATCTAAACATCCACTGGATTTTCTTGTGCTTTCCTTTGCTTAACATTTGGCTTTACCATCAAAGTGCACAATTCTCAACTATATGCAGTTAGATGACCTGAGATTTGGTTTAGCTTTCAATTCTAGGTTTAGGTTTGGGTGGTGCCATAAACACAGCGACTGTCACGTGTCACCAGTCGAATCCCAAAGGTGACCACCAACCAAGCTTCTAATGTAGCAGTGCTGAAAACCCATGACAATAGATTGCCTTTAGGCCTTTTGAGCAGGCCTTTCCAAGCCTCTCAGTTGTCCTCCAAATAACATCTATGTCTGCAGTCAAACTGAATATCGTTCACTGTGCAATCCTTTGGGAGACCTTTTGTTTCTGGGATTGGTCCCTTTGCTTGTATGTGCGCGCTGTACCCGCAAACTTGGCTAACCTGTGCTAGGTAGGCTAGTGCTAAGCTCAGCTAGGCTAAGGCTTCCGAGATCACTGGATTAGTTTGGACATGCCGAGCTTCCATTCAGGCACATTGCGTGCGACTGTGTTCGCAGAGGCATTTGGAAAATTACCTTAGCTTTCTAGCTTTCTTAGTGGTGTCCGTGTTGGACAGAATGGAGTTCATCGTAAGTCTAAGAAGGAAACATAACTGGGTAAGACGGCGGTGTAGGGGGACTTCGGTAGAATGACCTGGTCATGCTCTGTTCAGTCTGGTCATACTGGCTAGTATTTACTATTTACTACTATTGAGGAATTCACTAGGGTGAATTAACACCTTGTTTGTACACTTGAACTAGAAATTGAAAGTTTTACTTCAGAATAAACTGGTTAATTGACGATTTTCTATTGAGCAATTGATGAGGATCTAAAGAACACTGAAATGTTTTAATTCTAAATTAAAGTGTACACTAGTTTTTAATGAATTAATGAACAGCCAGTTACTGGAGTGTTGAGAACATTATAAGGGCATTAAATTGTCCCCCAATGCTGAAGTGTTACCCATAATTGTAATTCCTGTAAACACCAAAGAACATAATATCTCCATTTTCAAAAATTCCAAGCAGATGTATTTCCATGACTTGTAACGAGGGATGAGACGCGACATATATATTTTGGCTGAGATTAGGCAGTATTTCTACACGTTCTGAATATTCAGTGCTTGTGGGAATGTGTTAATACATCATTTGTCATACTACAAATACACCATTGGTAAACTATAAGTTGGACGGTTCACATACTGATGTATGCAGACCAAAAAAGTTGTTTTTCTTTCCAAAACTCAGACAAATCAGACTCAATATCTGTAAAAGTAGAGTAAATATGTGTCAAACTTAGCGGTCAAGTAGTGCTTTAGGATAAACCATTGAAAAATAGAACGTACATCTCTGAATCTTGGCATTCTAAGTCCTACTTTAATGCACATTTTGTCCAAGATGCTCTGTTTTAGCTCATTTTTTATCTTTTCAAAAACAAAACAACTAAATGAAATGCACTGGACCGCCAGAGGGTAGCGAATAATTGAGTTGTATTTGTTTTCCCTGAATGTTATTATTATTATTATTATTATTGTGAACAAAAAAGAATCAATGATTTAAAATGGTTCAGATCTTCCTGTTCCTACTGGTGGGAAGTTTTTTGGGTTTTTTTGAGTCATTATTTTATTTTTTTGATAAATCAAAATGGACCAAGCTGTTAATTTGTTGTGTTTGCACATGATAGGTTTTTACTTGTCGATGCCATCAGTAAAACCAGAAGCTCCCTGTCGTACCGTGACGCGTGAAAGCGAAAGGTCGGATTCGTTTGTTCCAAAAAATTCTTTCTTCTGACGCCATGAAAAACACCATTGTAAAATTCTAGTGCCTGTTAGACATGTAGTGTTTTTGAGAATCTGCATCGATTTCCAGCAAACAGTTCACTCAGTCTTAGAAATGGAACCGTGTAAAATCACACAACACCACCCACCAACAGTTACTCGTTCATGAATTTGTGTCATCGTTTCAACCTAAAGGACCAAATTCCCTTCTTTGTTTGTGGCGATCATATAACAGCTACTATTATACAGTGTAAATATCTGGATGGAAACCTTCATATCAGAGTAGAATGTAACCCCTTGTTAATTAGAAAGGCAATATTATGGTGAAGCATGAGCTCATTTAGAATTCATTTTAGCTTACTTGGGTTAGGTATTTGTCAGCATACATACATACATACATACACACACACTCACATATATACAGTATATATATAAATATATATATAAAATATATATTTCTATACAGTTGCAGGACATCAAAAACCTACTGTGGTAACTCAGATAGGATCATCATCACCATTTCCCTGTTCTATGATGTACATTTTAGTACTGTAAAACTGAACTGGAGACCTATGGATGTCCACTTTTCAAGATTAGGCTAGTTCCTTCATGTAAGATCACATTTTACGAAGCTTTTCTTTCCTGAGACGTTATGCTATTTATAGCCATATCTTACACATTCTTGTAGGCAGATACCTTCTTAAACACATATAAAAGCACTTATACATAATTTATTTTCACATTCTTTCATAATCGCCCTGATCGACTTCATAGTAAAGGTTTATATTACGATATACAATAACTGTAGAAAACTGGGCAGAAGTGGAGCTGTTGTAGTAAAGGTATATTTGACATCTTTCAGTAACTAAGCAACCCTAAATTATATGCTGCAGTAACGTTTTCCTTTTTTTTTTTTGTACGGTGTTCTTCAGTGCTCTAAGTTGGTTTGTCTTTTTTTATTACTGTTAAAAAAAAACGTTTGCTTTGTGATGACTGCTGTTTTGAGGTGAGGTATAAGGGTTTTTTAAATGTGTGTACAAGGCCGTTTTATATACTTTGACTTGTCAAACACTGGACTAAAGTGAGTCTTCGCATATATATACACACACACACACATAAATATCTATATCAAAGTTATCCTTTTGTGAGACACGAACAAGCAACACAGTACACAGCATTTTAAGACTTTTGAGAATGTTTTTAGAAGAAAAAACTAAAGACCCCTCCTAAATTCCCAACATTATAAACTGTAATGTGGTGAGATTCGTATAACGAGTTTTTAAAATGACAAAAAAAAAAAACTAAACAAAAACAAAACAAAAAGGGAAACCACTTAACTAGCCATTACCGAATCGATATGAAAAACCACTACGTATAAAGTCGTCTCACTCGACCTTTTCCCGATCCTATTTGACGTAAATCCAACTACCACTTCTCAAACTAGAAAAGAGATTTGCACTAAAGCGATTTTTTTCGGTCTTCTTGGATAAACAGCAATAGCATGACGCAGAACAACCCCACCGATTCTCTTTACACTCGTCAGTGTGACAAACAATAAAAGCTGTGTGTGCACTAGCCTGATGTTGCGTTTGAACATTAAAGAGGAGGGGTTCTTCATTATTCGTGAATAAAGGTACAGAACGGAAGACATGTGACGTCCCCGAGGCTCGCACAACGTACTGGGATATGTACGTCAACGCTGTCCTTCAAGGAAATGACGTGAAAAGAAGGAAAAACAAAAAAACGGAAAGCGGAAATGTCCAAGTTTGAGGCGCATAAAAAATTGTACTTCCTGTTTCCTCGCGTGATCGTTTTGGATGAATTGGAAAGCTGCAGGCCGCCGCCCACCCGAGCAAGCTTGTGGGGCGTGGCCAAGAAGAAGTGAAGACGGGCAGGAGCGTCCCAGAAACGTGCCGCCACTTTAGATAGAACGGTCTTTCAGTCTTTCAAAACAGATATACAAAAAGATATCTCTATATATATCTATATATTTACTGCAGAGGCTCACTATATGTACTCGAGGCGTATGCTACAGGCGTGTAGGTGGAGTTTGGTTTTTGAATTTGTTCATCGTCAGTCGTCGCTGGTGTCGTTGCTGCTGCTGCTGCCGCTGCCGTCGTCACTCTTTTCACAGTTCAACCAACCGGCGGCATGTTTCTGGGATGCAGAAGTCTCGAAAGACTATGAATTTTTGCCGTAAGTCACCGAAGTGACTGGTGTTGTAATGCCGACCAATAGGAAACGCGCTTTTCCTTTCAGTGTGTGACGTCAGTTAAGCGTAAAACAGTTACAGTCCACACGTATACACACGTGTGTATGTGTATATATATATATATATATGTACATATATATGTATATATTTATATTTCTATATATATATGCATATATACATATGTATATATACACACACACACACTTAAAGCCATAATTACCCATGAAGGAAGAGGTGAGGGTCGAGACGTGAAGAGCAGTGCTTTCCTTCATGGGTAATTATCCAAGATCAATACAATAATAAGTAAAAACGATAGCAATCATAAATAGTGATGGCTTTTGATTTTTGGAAATAGTGGCTTTCCTGTTATAACCGCTTCGTGGTGTTATTGAAAGGTGTTGCAGTATGTCTAAAATTGTTGCGTGTTAGAGGAAGCATAAGTATGTGCCTTCATGTTATCTTCTTGGTGAGCTTGTTATTCTTGAGAAGCTGAAGCCAGCCAATTGTGTTTGCACTAAAAACCAAAATTGCTTTCGTGATGTAGGTTATTTAAGCAAGCTTGTTGCGTCACTTTAAACGTGTGCATGAGGGTGAATACTTTGGTAAGTCCTAGGGCTAGAGCTCTCATATGCTGATCTGTAAACTAGTGCAGCTTAGGAAAAATCCCCGGACGGAAAAGAAAAAATGGAAAAAAAATCTAAAAAAATATAAAATAAACGACGATAATAATAATATATCTCCGCTTCGTTCTGTGTCGTATTTGGTTGGACCCCATCCCATTCCTTCACCATGTCTTTGCAGTGACATTTTCCACACTGAATATATATCTATGTATACACACGATGCATATATATTCTGAAAAGAAGAAAAAAGACGAATATTTCACCCTGCTCTCATAACGCCACGATAGAGTATTTTTAACATGTCTGTGGAAGAGATCTTGTCACGCATTTCTCTGAATCAGTGGGGTTGCATGAATTCATGAGGTCGCCTCGAGACTATTGGTCATATTATATTTGGGTTGTTTTTACTAAGTTTGTGTTTCTTTTGTAAATTATTATTATTATTATTATTATTATTATTATTATTGTTTTTTGAAATCTAAAAAAAGGCCTACATGCTTTGAGTCTTACAAATGCACCTTATTCTCGCCTGACTGAAACCAACAGACAGGCCTTGTAATATCTCTAATTTAGCACCTTACTACACAGCATGATTTCACTTTATGCCAGTTTTGCTATACTTCCATTGCATATGATTTGAAATAAACGGAAAAAAAAATAATAATAATAAACCTTATATATTTTGTGAAAATGTTCAAAGGGATGTGCCAAAGTTTGGAGGCGATCTCCCTAGTTTTTATGCTTATTATTCTTTTATTTCTCTTCTCCTTCAGTTATTACAATGGTATGTCATGTAACCTTTCCTATAAATGTGTTTAAGGAAAAAAAAAATACAATTTATTTCAGCAAACAGTATCATTACCTGCCATTTTACAGTAAGCCCTGTATTTCACGTATATTTACCAGTGATGTGTATTTGTTATTATACAGAAAATAGCCGTAAAAGCTTCATTATGTTACATAATATTGTGACTTTTTTCGAAAAACTGTGAAGACTTATCTTGCATATACTTTATACAGAAGTATTAAGCCTTAATACAAAAGACTAAAAAAAGGAGTGGAAGAATAACTGATTGTTGCAAAGTAAGGATGATTTTTTGTAAATGTTACCAGCACTTTTTTTGTAATTTTCACTCTCTGAGGTATTGTACAAGTTCACGCTGTTTGTGAAGTTTGAATATGAAGGAATAAAAACTAGTACTTTCCTGTACTTCACAGAAGAGGATGATGTGTGTTTTCATTCCTTTAGAGGACAGCACACCCTCCGGGCCTGTTGATGAAAAACACAAATTTGAAAAGAAGAATGGAAAAAAAAGAAATAGCACGGCTTCAAACGCTTCTCCAGCAGACTCTTCACCAAATCCCCCAGATGCATCACACCTCACAAAGCACAAACTCTCAAAAGTGACGTCCTGAGCGTTGGCGCGTTGTCACGGCCATCGTTTCCACCCATCCGACGCCATCGCACACCCTCCCGCAACCAAATCCGAAAAGTTTTCTCCTTCTGATCACCGATCTTAAAGGCCTCTTTCTGAGACGCTAATTAATTCTAGTTCAGCTCTGCGTTATTTTACTAATTACGACTCCCTGCTGAATATCCTTTCGGTCTTTAACTACAGGCGTAACCACTGAGACCAGCTGGACGTATTCACAACAAATGTGAACTAATTAAGTCCATTACATCCACCAGCACTGCATGTGTCAAACCCAGGCGTCGTACATGAGTTTATCCCATTCCAGCCTGTTTCTCAAAAGCATCTCAGAAGCATCAAAGTCTTAAGATCACCTTAAAAGCCCATATCTGACGTTTCTCGTATTTTAATGCACATTTCTGTATCAAAAACAGCCTTAATTCGTTTTTACATTCATTTCCCAATCTCAATTAATCCCCAGGCTGTTGGTGTTCCTGCGCCTTTAAGCACTTTACATGTCAATGACCTCTGTTCTGATTGGCTTATTTACAAATCCATCGCACTGCTGCAGCAGAAAAGCTTATAAAGCCAAGAACATATAAAGCCAGGACCATAAATATTTGGACAGTGACAATTTTTGTAGAATTGTCTCTGGACACTACCTCAGTGGATTTTAAATACAACAAGATGTGACTAAAGTTCAGACATTCGCCCTAATTCAAGAGTTTCAACAAATATCCCTCCATTTTTACCCGCTCAGAAATAATGGGACACTATTCGATTGCATTCAGCAACAAGAGCGTTAGTGAGGTCAGTATGTTGGATGATGGCCACCCCACCTAATCCCGAACTCCTCATCTCATCCCAAAAGTACTAGATGGAGCTCCTCCACCATAATTCCAGAGAACACAGTTCTTCCACTGCTCCAAAAATCAATGCTGGAGGGCTTTATACCTCTCTATCCCACGCCTGGCATTATTAGGCAGCATGCTCCAGAGAGTCCTATTCTATTGGCAGTACATCTCAACAGGGACTAGACAAGCTGTGTCAGCAATGGGTGCAACTTAAAGTAGCTGAATGCATTCATTAAAGGGGCGTCCACAAACATTTGGACATGTAGTGTAGGACTGCACTTCAAAGTACAGATTAATTATAAACCAAAACAAACCACAAAAGCAACCCAAGGGATTCTTAATGTTCTTAAATGGCCGAGGCGATCACCTGACCTCAACCCTGACCTCAACCCAGCTGAGCAGCTTTTCACTTACTGTGAAAAGCTGTAAGTGTGGAGGAGGAAAGGAAGGGCTCATGCTCAAATCATCTCTCAAACATGGTGGAGGTAGTGTCCTGGCTTGCTAGCATATAATGCTGCAGGAGAGGCCTGGCAAAGCATACAGAAAGGGAGGAATCTCAGCATTTGGTGATCTTCATGTGCTCCAGACTTCAGTATTATACATAATAATATCCAAATAATGTTGATCCCGTGGAAATAAGGGATCTATGTGACAAATGGCTGTAAACACTAAACTGGTTGATGGAATATTATTGTTAAACTCCTTGAATTAAAGCTGAAAGTCTGAACTGCTGCCTAATTGCAAGTCTATTGAGGTGATGTACAGGGGCAACATTTCTAAACATTACTAAAATTGTGTGACAGTCCAAATACTTACAGACCTGCCTCAATGCGAATAGGCTGACATCACAGAAACAATCCATTCAAATCAGGCTGTTTTTCCAGCTTAGCGTCCATACATGGACTAGGGAGACTGGGGAGTGCACAGTATGCTTTAAAACAATGTTCACAAAATGCTTAAATGAACTAAAATAAAGATAAATGTGGTCATTTACATTCATTACATCAACACAATTACTGCCAGCAGACCACATGATGTAAACATACTCATACTGGAATGATGTAGAGCTGGGCAATATGGAAAATTTTTCTATGACAATATTTTTTGCAATATGCGATATTTATTGCCATATTTTGTCATGTAGACAAAATGCACCAACAGTGTAAATAAAAAAACTGCAGTACAAGTACTCTCCCGTACTGAGTACTGTGATTTGTCCTCAAAATATGCTACACTCCATTTAATGAAATAAGACTGATTACACTCTTTGTAATGAAACATGCAGTTAATCAGTGCTCTTTAATTCATACTGGACCCAAATCAACTGTGAAGCCTGGATTTGGTTCGGGCTGCTTTACTGCAGGAGAGCTTGGCAAGCTCTCCATCACTGAATCCAGTATGAATTTTTTATTGTATTGGAGGGTGCTTAAAAATGAAAATGTGAGATCATCTCATTTTCATCTCAAAAACTGAAGCTGAAGTGAAGGTGGGCCATGCAACATGACAATGACCCAAGACATGTCACTAAAGGGTCAAAAGAAATAAATACAGAGTTCTGGAATGACTGCGTCAAGGCCTAGATTGTAATCCTGTTGAGATGCTGTGCATCTGAGAAACCCCTCAAACATCTCACATCTGAAAGAATTCTGCTTGGAGGAGTGGGTAAATCTTTAGCCCAGTCGATGCCAGAGACTGAAAGATACTTAGAGGAAACGCCTAATTTAGGTTATTTCAACCAAAGTAGGGAAATACTACTTAGATCTGTCAAAAAAATGTTAGTAAGACTGATTACACTCTCTGTAATTAAACATGCAGTCAATGCTCTTTAAGCACTGACGATATCCATGATACACTCATAACAGCATTTTCTGTATCAAAATTTATCACAATATGATAAAATATTGTCATATTGCCCAGCTCTAAAATGATGTAGACATTCAAATTAAGTAAAGTCAGTGTGTGAGGATCTTAGGAAGCAAGGCCTGGGTCATTACCTCCATTCATCCATCTATTATCTTAACCACTTCTTCCTGGTCCGGGTCGCAGTGGTTCCAGAGACTACCTGGAATCACTGAGCACAAGCCAGGAATACCCCCTGCACCAGGCGCCAGTTCATCGCAGGGTACTACACACACAACCATCCACTCAAACACTCACACCTAAGGGTATTTTATCACAGCCAGTTCACCTACTATGTCTGTTTTTGGGAAGTGGGAGGAAACTGGAAGGAAACTGGAACATCTGGAGGTGAAAATACACCAAACTCCTCATAGACCAGACCAACCTACAACCCCAGACCCCTGGAGCTGTTTGTTTATTACAGAAGAGAAGGTATTAAACACGAACCCAACTAGAGTGTATAAACAGGCTCACTGTTGAGCTATGGAAGTACAGACACCTCATGAAAACCTTTGTCTTTTAAAACATATTTCAACATCTGGAGATCTGATCTTCATGTGATTGATACTGAGAGATGGAGGTGATCTAACTAAACTCACACATTTTAAGAAACGTCTTTAATCATAATTTATAAAACTGAATTAATAGAAATGTAATTTTTCTGTGAGGAAAAACTCACTATTACTCTAACTATTACTTCAAATGTGTAGAATCAGACCCAGGTGCAGAACATCAGCTGCAGATGATCAGAACATGGTTGGAGAGGATTCTTCTGGAGGAGTCTCAGTGTCTTATTTAAACCTCAGACGTTTAGTCTGGTCTCCTCTTAAATGATGGTTGAAGTGAGTGAGGGGTGAAGAAGATCACCATGGCCAGATCCAGAGAGCTCTCTGAGGCCTTCAGAAAGAAGGGTGGAGATGTTGTAGAGGAGTCTGCAGATGCAAGGAGGTTAAACAGATCTCAGAACTGTTAGAAATCAGCCGCTGTTCCACCGTCCACTAAATCATCTACAAGAGGAACAGCTGACCAACATGGGAAGATCAGACCGTCCTAGCAAGATCAGCCCAAGTGCAGAATCACAAGATGGGTAAAATGTCATCACAGGACCAGAAAGAGACCAAGCAAATGTTTTTTTATGGGAGGTGAGCAAGGAGAAAACCCATTACCGTCAAAAACAAAACATCAGACAAGACTAAGGTTCTCCAGAGAACATCTAGACAAAGACCAGGAAAAGATCTGGAATAATGTGCTTTGGACAGATGCCAGTATGAATTCTTTATTGTATTGGAGGGTGCTTAAAAATGAAAATGTGAGATCATCTCATTTTCATCTCAAAAACTGAAGCTGAAGTGGAGGTGGACCATGCAGCATGACAATGACCCAAGACATGTCACTAAAGGGTGAAAAGAAAAAAATACGTCAAGGCCTAGATCTTAATCCTGTTGAGATGCTGTGCAAGAAACCTTTCAACCTCTCTCGCAGATGAAAGAATTCTGCATGGAGGAGTGGGAAAAGCTTTGGCCCAGTTGACAGAAGATAGGAGACTGAAAGATCCTAACCTAATTCAGGTTATTTCAACCAAAGTAGGGAAATACTACTTCGTTCCGTCAAGAAAATGTTAACAATTGTATAAGTAACATTTCTATTAATTACATTTTATAAATGATGATTAAAGACATTTCTTCAATTGTGTGAGTATGGATTACATAAGGATCAGATGTTTAAATATATTACAAAAAGACAAAGACTTTCATGGGGCGTCCTCATTTTTCCACATGACTGTAATCTTAACTGCTGTCCTGTGTGTCTGACAAGCCTACAACACGAGCAGTCAGCACTGTAACGGCCACACAGATGTCCATTGTTAGTTTGTGCTGATAATAAATTAAAGAATTAGTCATCACTGTATTACATATTCAGTTTGGACAAATGCTCCTTTTCTCTTACTCATACTCACTGAGCAATGTACTAGGAACACCTGTACACCTACTCATTAATGCAATTACCTAATCAGCCAATCGCGTGGTAGCAGTGCAACGGAAAAATCAAGCAGCTATGGACCAGACGCTTCAGGTAACGTCCACATCATCCATCAGAATGTGGAAAATGTGATCTCAGTGATTGTTGTGGTGGCTCAAGTGTTTCTAGATCTGCTGATCTTCTGCGATTATCAGCACTACAGTCACTAAAGTTGCTCAGAATGGAGTAATAAAAACACGTGCAGTGAGCTTCAGTTCTGCAGTTCTACAAATGGAAACAGAGGTCAACAGGTCAACAGAGAATGGTCAGACAGGTTAGAGCTGACAGAATGGCTACAGTAGCTCAGATAACCACTCTGTACAATAGTGGAGAGCAGAGAAGCGCCTCAGAATGAGCAACAGTACGTCCAACCTTGAGGAAGATACAGAGCTACAACAGCAGAAGACCACGTCAGGTTCCAAATATATGTTCCTAATAAAGTGCTTAGAGAATGTACACTGAATAAAGGATACTTACATGGATAAAACCACCCACTTATTGTGTGTTCTTTCAGTCATTCCAGTAATAAAGAAGAAAAAACATGAAGACATGGATGAAGCAGCAACATTAAATGGCAAAAGTATTGGGACACTGTTTATTCAGGGTTTGTTCAGAATTTAAGGGCATTAAAAAGAGTTTCTCCTGCTTTTGTTGGAGTAACTGTCTCTACTGTCCAGGGAAGAGGGCTTTCTACTAGATTTTGGGGAAGGAGCATTGCTGCGAGGATTTAGAATTCGGCAAGAGCATTAGTGATAGCCATGCCCCAACCGCTTGGACCCTACAAGCTGTGGGCCTCAGCAGAAGACCAGCTTCATCAGAACAGGCCCCGTTTCTTCACTCTTCAGCTGTCCTGTGTTGGTGACCCTGTGCTGAGCCACTGCAGCCTTCGCTTTCTGTTCTTGGCTGATGGAAATAGGTAGTATTTGGTTGGGGGTCATTCTTAGCACTGCAGTAACATTGACTGACGTGATGGTGGTAAGTGTGTAAATGTGTGTTGCACTGGTAAGAGTGGATTAGGCACAGCAGTGCTGCTGGAGTGGTGAAACCCCTCCAGTCTAAGAATAGTTCACCATCCAGAAATATCCAGCTGACAGCGTCTTGTGAGAAGGATAGAGTGGACAGTGAGTGGACAGTAAGTGGACGGACACAGTGTTTAAGCACTCCAGCAGCACTGCTGCATCTGATCCACTTGCACCACCAGCTGTACAACACAAACTGCTTACATACTCACCACCACCAGGTCAGTCAGTGTCACTGCTGTGCTGAGAATGACCCTCCACCCAAATAATACTACAGTCTGCTCTGTGGTGGTCCGTCCTGTGGGGTCCTGAGCATTGAAGAACACACAGGGTGAGAGGAGGAGGCTGATAACAGAGTATATGCTCCTAAATGGGAAGTGTAGCTGATAAATGGACAAGGAGGTGGTTTTAATGAAGTGGCCAGTAATGTGAATGTGGCAGTTGTCTTTTACATTGTAGTAAAAATGTATGATTGAATGGACCAATAGAAATGCCATTATGGGGATACATGGATCTGCATGACAGATGTGTATATTTATTCAGCTGTTTGTATACAGAGTATATATAACCTATATATATCCAGCTTTTTACAGACACTGATCCACACACATGCATAGCAGACTTCTCAGAAAATAGTTGAGCTAATAGCACCTCGTAGCTTCGCTTCTCATCAGAACAGAAGGTTACACTGAGGTGTTTTTTTTTTCTTATCACTCATTAAAAGTTTATTCAAGCACAATGCACAGTAGAGAACAATGCGAAGCCCAGCGAATTACCTACCTCCCAGTTGCTCTGAGCAGACACACACTCCTCTGATATCTCATTTCCATTGTTAGGCATCTGCGACCTGCTCTCCTGAACAGATGGCAGGAGAAGAGAGGAGGAGGAATGAGGAGAGAAACAGGTACGCTAAACCTGTGCACTCAGTCTTCACATGCATTTATTATCTTCAGTTATTCCGTCCATCAGCTAGTTAGAAAAGTTGCGTCGACTGAAATGAGTAACCTAACACTCTGAAGGGGAATTCCACCATATTGTTAGAAACTCTCACCATCATTAAACTTATAAGATTTAAACAAAGTCATTGAAAGTGGTTTGGGGTGAAATGCTCTGAACCTCTAAAAGAACACACTGCCTGACGCCTGAGACATCGTTCTACCAGAGATCTGAGAAGATCCTGGGTTTAAAATACAGTCACGTTGAGATTTACCAGCATTTACCATCATCAAAATTTCACAGGTTCAATAAAATGGCTATATTTGTGTTGCAGTAATCCCTGCCAAACTGTCCAGCCCAAGACCAGCATTTGCTGGTACCTGATTCCAGATGGTGTACACTGGTCCTTGATTGCCAAGGTGGGTAAAAACAACAACAACCTATACTATGGCTGACCAGATTAGCTCCTGACCAGAATAGGGTGTTTTCAGTTTGATGGACTAGCTGGTCTATCAGCATGACCAAGTTGACCAAGATGGTTGAGCAGTTTGAATAGTGGAGTAGTGTGGTCAGGAGTGTGGTCAGGATGGGCAAGCTGGTCAACCGGCTTGATACTTTTAGTCGACCAGCTTGTTCAGACTGGTCATGTTGATAAACCAGCTTAGTCATGCTGGTCAACCAGCTTGGTCATAGTGGTCAGGCTGGTCCACCAGCTTGGTCATTCTAATAAGCGGTTAAACCATCAAACAAAAATGAAAACGTACCCGATGCTGTTCCAGAGCTTAGCTTGTCAACCAGTTTAACCAATTGTAATCAGCAAATATGACACAGCAACAGTTACGCTAAACTGTGTCGAAATTCGATCATAGATCAATAATAAGATTGCTACAGTTCAGTAAATATTACTGAAAACAGCTAAAATGCCTTCACTCCCCACTATATTTTCATACTGAACATTAGCAATTAAACAGGTTAACAGTCAGTGTGTATGAAAAGGCTGTAGAGCTACACTACATGTCCAAATATTTGTGGACACCCCTTTCAATGAATGCATTCAGCTACTTTCAGTTGCACCCATTGCTGACACAGATGTGCAAATGCACACACACAGCTTGTCTAGTCCCTGTAGAGAAGAAGAACTGCCAGTAGAATAGGACCCTCTCTGCAGCAGATCAACATGAACCTACTGGCTCCATGTTGCCTAATGCCAGGCGTGGGCTAGTAGAGGGGTATGAAGCCCCCCAGTATTAAGTCTTCTTCTCTGGACAGTAGAGACAGTTACTCCAACAAAAGCAGGTGAAACTCTTTTTAATAGTCTTGATTTCAGAAGAAATTAGCAGGTGTCCGAATACTTTTGTCATTTAGTCAGATTTGTAAATTCAGTTATAAAAGTTTACAACGCAATAAACTCTTCACATGTTAAAATTGGGGAAACGGCTAAAAGAAGCCCTTAATGGTCGAGTAGGAGTGTTTACTGGCATTTTCCTCACCTGGAAGAGTAAATTTAAGTTATTATAGTCTTGTTTTTCTGACGGTTTCCTCAGTAAAACTGAGGACAGAAGCAGCTCGAGCTCAAACAGACTTACCCGGAGCTGCCCTCCAAAGGCATGTATTAAACTACGAGTTTCATTATTATTATTATTATTATTATTATTATTATTGGTAGTAGTAGTAGTATAATTCTTTAATTGTACTTTGTTTGATTTTACTCAGGTATTATTTTAACTGTTTTTACTTGTTTTAACAATTTTTTATTGTATTTTAAATTGGGGCACATTTTAATTTCACACACCACAAAACAAAGACACTCTTTCATTTGTTTGACATTTATTTGAAAACATTTTATACTTTTATTTAAATGTAGAGACTTTTACTTAAGTCATTTTGGGCTTCCTACTTTCACTATAGTACAGTTTGGGATACAGTACCATACTTTCACTATAGTACAGTTTCATCTCTTTAATTGAGTTAGATTGGGATACAGTACCATACTTTCACTATAGTACAGTTTCATCTCTTTAATTGAGTTAGATTGGGATACAGTACCATACTTTCACTATAGTACAGTTTCAGCTCTTTAATTGAGTTAGATTGGGATACAGTACCATACTTTCACTATAGTACAGTTTCAGCTCTTTAATTGAGTTAGATTGAGATACAGTACCATACTTTCACTATAGTACAGTTTCAGCTCTTTAATTGAGTTAGATTGAGATACAGTACCATACTTTCACTATAATACAGTTTCAGCTCTTTAATTGAGTTAGATTGAGTTAGATACAGAACCATACTTTCACTATAGTACAGTTTCAGCTCTTTAATTGAGTTAGATTGGGATACGGTACCATACTTTCACTATAGTACAGTTTCATCTCTTTAATTGAGTTAGATTGGGATACAGTACCATACTTTCACTATAGTACAGTTTCAGCTCTTTAATTGAGTTAGATTGGGATACAGTACCATACTTTCACTATAGTACAGTTTCAGCTCTTTAACTGAGTTAGATTGGGGTTACATTACCCATACTGTCACTATAGTATAGTTTCAGCTCTTTAATTGAGTTAGATTGGGATACAGTACCACACTTTCACTATAGTACAGTTTCAGCTCTTTAATTGAGTTAGATTGAGATACAGTACCATACTTTCACTATAGTACAGTTTCAGCTCTTTAATTGAGTTAGATTGAGATACAGTACCACACTTTCACTATAGTACAGTTTCAGCTCTTTAATTGAGTTAGATTGGGATACAGTACCACACTTTCACTATAGTACAGTTTCAGCTCTTTAATTGAGTTAGATTGAGATACAGTACCACACTTTCACTATAGTACAGTTTCAGCTCTTTAATTGAGTTAGATTGAGATACAGTACCACACTTTCACTATAGTACAGTTTCAGCTCTTTTAATTGAGTTAGATTGGGATACAGTATCATACTTTCACTATAGTACAGTTTCAGCTCTTTAATTGAGTTAGATTGGGATACAGTACCATACTTTCACTATAGTACAGTTTCAGCTCTTTAATTGAGTTAGATTGAGATACAGTACCCATAATAATAATAATAATAATAATAATAATAATAATTGTATATTTTATTTTGTAGTGGTTTTATAAAAAAAATTAAAAGGTTGTATGTATCTTTATATATCTTTATTTGAAACTTCGAAACAGATCAAATTTTAATGTTATTTATAATAGTATTTTATTATTGGTATTTTATTACAACATGAATAGTTAATGAATTGATTAATTAAAAATGATTATATAGTAAAATTAATATTTAACCGCCGAGTTTGATGATCTCCATGGAAACGCGGCTTCGCTTCTCTATTCTGATTGGGCGAGCACACAGTCACGTAAATTTCACGCGCCGAACACGTCATATGCAATGGCGGAACGTGCGCTGTGAGAGTCGCTCAGGCTGCAGGTTGTTTATAAGCCGATTAAAACATCAAACTCCGCTGTTTTGTTTATTTCCGGGCAGCAGCGGCGTTGTGGCGCTGTTGGTGTTTAATCTAGCTCCGGGTCGTGAGATAGGAGAGCCGATCGCACTCTTTAATCGACACTTTTCTGCCGGACACGTGGACTGCAGCTCCGGAGGACCATCAGATCAGACTCTCCGCCTCCATGAGAAGGTTTAGTCTTTTACTGTGATCGGTTTACTGAAACACTGGCTGTGTGTGTGTGTGTGTGTGTGTGTGTGTGTGTGTGTGTGTGTGTACATACAGTAACAGCACACTTAATGTGCTTACCTCTCAGATGAGTATTTTTTAATTCTAACAAATTAAATCAAAGTTGGTCACAGTCACACAGTACAGCCTTCATACCTGATAATAAAGAATAGAAGGTAAAACACAGGGATCAGATGAAAAAAACAAGCTACTGTCACTCCTACTATTACCGACACCACCACTACTACCACTACTACCAACACCACTACTACTACCACCAACACTACCACCACCACCACTACCACCACTACCACTACTACCAACACCACCACCACTACTACCACTACTACCAACACCACCACTGCTACTACCACCACCACTACTACTACCACCAACAACACCACTGCTACTACCACCACCAATACTACCAACACCACCACCACTTCTACTACCACCAACAACACCACCACTGCTACTACCACTACTACCAACACCACCACTGCTACTACCACCACCACTACTACCAACACCACCACCACTTCTACTACCACCAACAACACCACCACTACTACCACTACTACCACCAACACCACTACTACTACCACCAACACTACCACCACTACTACTACTACTACTACTACCAACACCACCACTGCTACCACCACTACTACCAACACCACCACTACTACTACCACCAACACTACCACCACTACCACTACTACCAACACCACCACCACTACCACTACTACCACCAACACCACCACTACTACCAACACCACCACTCCTACTATTACCGACACCACCACTACTACCAACACCACCACCACCACTACTACTGCTACCACTATTACCACCACCACTACTACTGCTGCTACTATTACCACCACCACTACTACTGCTGCTACTATTACCACCACCACTACTACTGCTGCTACTATTACCACCACCACCACTGCTACTACTATTACCGACACCACCACCACTACCACTACTACCAACACCACCACCACCACTACTACTGCTACCACTATTACCACCACTACTACTACTGCTGCTACTATTACCACCACTACTACTACTGCTGCTACTATTACCACCACCACTACTACTGCTACTACTATTACCACCACCACCACTACTACTGCTGCTACTATTACCACCACTACTACTACTGCTACTACTACTGCTGCTACTATTACTACTGCTACTACTACTGCTGCTACTATTACCACCACTACTACTGCTACTACTATTACCGACACCACCACCACTACCACTACTACCAACACCACCACCACCACTACTACTGCTACCACTATTACCACCACTACTACTACTGCTGCTACTATTACCACCACTACTACTACTGCTGCTACTATTACCACCACCACTACTACTGCTACTACTATTACCACCACCACCACTACTACTACTGCTACTACTACTGCTGCTACTATTACTACTGCTACTACTACTGCTGCTACTATTACTACTGCTACTACTACTGCTGCTACTATTACTACTGCTACTACTACTGCTACTACTATTACCACCACTACTGCTACTACTACTGCTACTACTATTACCACCGCTACTGCTACTACTATTACCACCACCACCACTACTACTACTACTATTACCACCACCACCGCTACTGCTACTACTATTACCACCACCACCGCTACTGCTACTACTATTACCACCACCACTACTACTGCTACTACTATTACCACCACCACTACTACTGCTACTACTATTACCACCACCACTACTACTGCTACTACTATTACCACCACCACTACTACTGCTACTACTATTACCACCACCACTACTACTGCTACTACTATTACCACCACCACCACTACTGCTACTACTATTACCACCACCACTACTACTGCTACTACTATTACCACCACCACCACTACTGCTACTACTATTACCACCACCACCACTACTGCTGCTACTATTACCACCACCACCACTGCTACTGCTTATACTATTACCACCACCACCACTACTACTGCTGCTACTATTACCACCACCACCACTACTGCTGCTGCTACTATTACCACCACCACCACTACTGCTGCTGCTACTATTACCACCACCACCACTACTGCTGCTACTATTACCACCACCACCACTGCTACTGCTTATACTATTACCACCACCACCACTACTGCTGCTACTATTACCACCACCACCACTACTACTGCTGCTACTATTACCACCACCACCACTACTGCTGCTACTATTACCACCACCACTACTACTGCTACTACTATTACCACCACCACCACTACTGCTACTACTATTACCACCACCACCACTACTGCTACTACTATTACCACCACCACCACCACTACTACTGCTACTACTATTACCACCACCACCACTACTACTGCTGCTACTATTACCACCACCACTACTACTACTGCTGCTACTATTACCACCACCACTACTACTACTGCTGCTACTATTACCACCACCACCACTACTGCTGCTACTATTACCACCACCACTACTACTGCTACTACTATTACCACCACCACCACCACCACTACTACACTACTGCTGCTTATACTACTGCTTATACTACGACCAGCACCACCACTACTACTGTTAATGTTAATATTACAACCGCTGCTGCTGCTGCTGCTACTACTACTACTACCACCACCACCACCACCACTGCTACTACTACTACCACAACTACTGCTTATACTACCACCACCACTACTATTCATACTAATACTACTACCACTGCTGCTGATACTACTACTGCTACCACCACCACTGCTACTACTGCTACCACAACTACTGCTTATACTACCACCACCACCACCACCAGTACTATTCATACTAATACTACTACCACTGCTGCTGCTGCTGCTACTACTACTACCACAACTACTGCTTATACTACCACCACCCACTGCTACAACTACAACCACCACCACTACTGCAGCCACTACTACTGCTACTGCAGGCACTGCTGATCAAACCAACTCTGTACTATTTAGTTACACAGTCATGCACAGTACATTTAGCAGTGTGGTGCTTTGATAACTGTACAAATTAAACAGAAATAAAAGGTAATTAAAACAGAATGCCTAAAATATAAAAGTAAAGACTAGTACTGCTGCTACTATTAATTCCCTTACTACTAATGTACTAGTACTGTTACTACAGCTGATACTGTTGCTACTGCTACTGCTGTTATGACTAATACAGCTAGTGCTAATCATTAGTTTGAACTGTGATATGATGTTAAAGGAGAATGTATAAAATATAAGAATCATAAGAAAAAATAAAATACTGCTACTACTGCTGCTAATACTACTCTTACTACTACTAATATTAATAATAATAAGAGGAAGAATAATAATTGTTGGGTAATATTTTTGTTCATGTTTTAATATTAAATGTTTTAAGTGCATCATTTGTAAGATCTGGAGGGTGTTAATTAATTATTAATAATAATATCTGATTCTTTAAATAAAAAAAACTTGCTGTCTGATGAATAGTTTAAATCAATACAAATAACCTGTGGTGTTACTCCCTTTAATTTAAAAGCACTTTCAGCTCAGGAGGACTGGAGCTCAGTGCTGAATACAGTTTCAGGAAACGTGAGCATGATCTCAGCGGTCCTCTCCGAACATCTCCATGGCTTATATGTTTTATAAATGCACTACACCTCCTGTCAGTCATCTCAGATGCTCCTCCAGCATTACCTCTGAAATCAGGGGACATTTGTCCACTTTACTGCAGTAACTACTTCTATTCTTCTGGGAATCATATTCTGGTGCCAGAATAGGATTGTGAGGAGGATTTGATTGCATTCAGCCTCATAAGAGCATCAGTGCGGTCCGGTTCTGATTTTGGATGATCAGTTCTGCCTCTCTAACTCACCGTAAAGGTATTGAATGGACCTCCATCACTCCGAAGAACCCCACAGCCCAATGCTGGGGGGCTTGGTTGGGGTCGAACGCTCCTGACTGCTCCACAGCGTCCCATTCTATTGCTGGCTGAATGCCCTCATTAGAGGGGGTCTTTTGGACATGCTGTGTATATGCGGGATGACTGAGTGTGGGTGTCATCTGTTTAAATCTAGGAGGTTTGAAGGATGGACAGTAGATGGAGGTGTAAACAAAGACAGTGCACTGCATAACATTCACAAGTTTGTTTGTTTTTTTTCTTCCTCCCACAGAAAAGGTGTTAAAGTTGTTCCAGCAGTGATGGCTGGTGACGACAACGACGAAGAGGAGTTGTCCCTAAATGATGAAGACATAATCAGTGCCAGTGAGGATGAGGTAATGGCAACAGTAGAGGCCTGTATCCACTAGGGCTGTAATGATTAGGGCCTATGACTCACATTTCGATACAGGGGTTACAGATCAGTATATTGTGAGACTGTCAGCATGAGTACATATTTAAATTGCCATTTTATAAATCAATTTTTACTGTAAACTTACTTTAAATATCTGTATTGATACAGAATTGCTAAAGGTAATATCGTGATACTTCGATATATCTATTTTCTTGCGATCAAATGACTTGAGTACAATGATCCAATATATTCCAGATCGGTGAGTGGCAAAAGTATGGGGACCTTTGCAGGCAGTATCTGGTGTGACCCCCCCCCCCCCCCCAGTGCAGCAATAACTGCAGCGAAGCGTTTCCGCTACCTGTTGATTAGTCCCGCCCTTCGGCTTGGACCCTTTAGTCCATTCCTTCGTATATAACGGCTTCAGCTCTGTTATTTAATCTTAATATTTGTGTCTTTATATATTTCATTAGGTTTGATCATCTACTTTTAGGACTCTGATGAACTTTTGGGTCAAATTTATGCAGAAATATAAAAATAAAAATTCACAAGGATTCATAAACTTTTGAACACCACTGTAGAAATGTATAAACTCTACACATATAAACTGATATGGCTAATCAGTTAGGAGAATCCTTAGTGGGTAGTGTGTGATTATGGGTTTAAAGACCTTTGCAATTTGCAATAATCTGTAAATAATATTGTTTTTTGAGTTTTGGACTTTGCCTGCATCTGAATGTCTGGCTCTCCCTTTGCTGCTGTGATGCTGTGAATTTCCCCACTGTGGGACTAATACAGGATTATCTTATCTCATTTAATTTTGTCTGTCTGTCTGTCTGTCTGTCTGTGTACAGGGGGGCAGTGATGATGAGAGGAAACACACCAAGCTACTGGAGGCCATCAGCTCTCTGGGGGGGAGGAGAAGGTCAGAGTGTGATTGGGGTCATGCTTTACCCCTCATACACCATCTAACCTCAACTTCCCACCACATGTCCTTTTCACAGCAGCTTGACAGGAGGAGGGAAGAAACCTCTTAACGTTCAGTGGACGTCAATGGAAAAAGTATTCCAGGTCATTTTGGAGCATTTCTATTGGTCCGTTCATCATGGAATGATTTATGTAAATCTGGCAGTGGTTATTTATATTTTATAAGAATTTCATGATGAACGGACCAATAGAAATGATCCGAAATGACCTGGAATAAAATCAAGGAAGGAGAACCGGTGAGCCAGCATCAGGGTCACAGGCGCCCAAGTGATGCTCATGGAGGCCCTGCCTAGAGGTTAGGGGGGCAGAAGCTTCAGGGTCAGTCAGATATAGCCTGTTGTAACTGCCTAGATCCAAAAGTCCTAAAGATTGACCCTCTTGTTAAAGAATACACATTGTTTCCCCTCCCTAATGACCTGGAATAAAAAAAATTACATTGACTTCCATTGAAAGTTCCTTCTCCTGCAAGTCGCCCTTTTCAGAGATACAGTATAGAAGTATATGAGTAAAGCTGACAATTTATGCAAGCATTCACATGTCATTATTTAAGTCTATAGGCGTTTTCCACCTCTATATGAATTGCTGTGGCCATATTATATAAAAATACTACAAATAATACTAAAATAATCAGAGTAATGAGGGCTTTTAGCTGATTTAGGCTAATTAGGCTAACAATTATAAGCTTTTATAAGCATTTTACTTCCAAATTTACACCAGAATTCTCCAAAGCAGCACCAACGCACACAGACAAGAAGGTTTAGAAGGGGTTCTCCCTCTCCTGTAAAGCTGCGGTTTTGGAGTTAGGAGGTTTTTTAACGTGAGCGTGACGATTTGCTAACTTTTTTACCCTTTTTTTCTGCGGGCAGGATGAAGCAAACCGAGCGCTCGGAAGCAAGCCTTCAGGTTTCCGAATTCTCGGTCAATGCCGATGGAGCTGGAGAAAAGGTCAACCTCTCTGACCTGCTGGGAACGATGGAGAAAACCCCAGGAGCTCCGAACAAGACCAAGAAGCAGCTGAGGAACCTACAGAACTGCAAAGAGACGCTGGAGCTCCCACTCAGCAAGCAGGAGACGGAGAAGGTCGGCGTCGGTGTTTACAAGCACACACACAAACACACACACACATCACACCCATCAGCCATAACATTAACAACACTGATATATTAGGCAAACGTGAAGAACAGGCAGTTGTTGAAGGTGATGGAGGTGCTGAGGCAGGAGAAATGGGCGAGCGTAAGAATCTGAGACACTATGACAAGAATCAAGCTGTGATGTTCTAGACGAGTCAGACTGGGTCAGAACATCTCCAGAACATAAGGCAGATCAGTGTGGTGTGCTGTCCCGGTATGCAGTAATCAGTACCTAGCAAAAGTGCTGCAAGGAAGGAGACCCGGTGAGCCAGCAACAGGGTGATGCTCTTGGAGGTCCCATCTAGTCAGATATAGCCTGTTGCAACTGCCTAGATCCAAAAGTCCTATAGATTGACCCTCCTAGTTAAAGAATACACATAGTTTCCCCTCCCTAAAGCTGTAAAGCAGCTATAAAGCTGTGTACTGAGACACTAAGGGGACCCTGGGGAGCTTGGGGAGCTTCATTTCTGCTCCCCTGAATCTTCAGCTCACCACCTTCTTCTCTGCCCATGCAATACCATGATCAGGAAGGTGGTTGACCCAGGGTGAGGCTCGGCCATTGTGCTCACTGCATTGTTGTGCTGACTAGGGCTGCATGATTTTGTAACAAAACTGACATTGCAATATTTTACAAAAAAATACAGAATTTTTGGACAAACATGCTGTGATATTAATGATGCACACTCTCCACTGAGGATTGAAGTACAACAAATGATATCAGGCAGATATCAAATGAAATACTCAACCATCTGTGTCTGGGAGTCCAAGAAACCCTCATTCCCACTGGATGGCCAACCCTCTCCCCCCTATCAGGAGCATCTGTCACCAGAACTGGTCATTAATGTAGAACTTTCAAATATTCTGCAACTATACAGGGTTAATCGGGGCTTTTTAAACACATTAAATTTGTAAATTGAGTTTAAATATTCACAATATCCTCAATGAGTATCTAAGGATGTACACTGATTAAATTCCAGGTGATTACATGTGAAGGTCTCTGGTATATCCGTCATAGGAACAGTGTGAATTTTCCTTTTGTATCAAGCAAGTTTTAACATGATGTGATTTTAATTTGTCTAATGTGACCTTGCTCATCCTGCGATGTGACTATTGCGCATGTGCATGTTGCCATGGCGATGCAACGACGATATATTGTGCAGCCCTAGTGCTGATCTCTGCAAATTCCCCAAATGTTGGAATCTCGACTGCATCATTCCTGGTGGTCGAGGGACTGCGTTCGCGCTCTCCCGTTTTTTCTACTCGGCAAGCTGCCACTGTTGGGCCCTTTAGCAAGGCCCTTCACCCCTCACCGGGCGCTGCAGCAATGGCTGCTCACCGCTCTGGACACATGTGTGCTCTCTGTATAGTGTAGGATTTTAAAAGAATTGTAATCTATACCATCACTGTCTCCCCAAAACACAGTATTTCTATGGTTGCCGTTTTTACTTCTCTCTATTACGTGAATCTGGTAGTTGTCCTTTACACTGTGTCAGAAGTTTATGTGGAATGGACCAATAGAAATGCTCCAAAACACTAAAATTTAATCTATAAAGCTGTTTAGGCATTTTTAGAGATACAAGGTTTTGATCAGACAGCGATGATATATGATATATGAATGGATCAGATCATCACATGCATATAGCTGAGTGTGTGTGTTGTAACTGTCTCTGCACAGATCCAAAGAGGGTTGGCATATGACAAGAGCAGTAAGGAGGTGTCCCGGTGGGAGAGTGTTATCACCCAGAACCAGAAGGCAGAGCAGCTGGTCTTCCCACTCAGGCAGGACCCAACAGGACCTAAACGCATGGAACAAGTGGTGGCCGGCTGGAAGGTGTGTGTGTGTGTTTGTGTGTGGAGAAGTTTTGTCTGTCATTTTTTTTTTAGGAAACTGTGACAATAGAGGCTTTTAAACAGCAGCAGCTGCCTCGTAACGCCCTGAAGACACACTCCTCAAATCAGACAGAGTTGTTATTTCTGACTCTAACAGACGTGGGTTCACTAGAAATCTGCCCCAGAGCAGCAGAACCTCACACAGCAAATCCTTCACCACACCTTTACCTGCAGACATTATTAGCAAACTTAGTGAATCAGAATCAGAAATACTTTATTGATCCCAGGAGGAAAATTACAGTTGTTACAGATGCAACCGTTTGTGTTGGAAAAATAATGAAAACAATTTTATATATATATATGTATACCCTGCAGCTGTGCACTGCACTGAACTATCAGCCTACCACTGAAGTATCACCATACAGGAGCACTGATTTAATGAACTGCAATGTACAGTCATGTGAGAAAGTTACGGCACACCATGAAAACCATTTTTAAATATAAAGCATTTTCCAAACTTTATTTATTGATTTATTTATTTAAATGTTTATTAAGAGGGACATGTATCATTTGCTTCTTTACAAAACCTTCAGATCACTAAGTACACCACGAAATTCTGATTCCATTAATATATACATTTTGGCATTGTTCTCTCCAGGGTGGGTAAATGCCGCTCAAATCATATCTGAGGGGGGGTTACGTACGGGTTGGGTAATTGGCGATCTGAATTGGCTGAAATAACTTCAGCTAGGTGAAGCTTCCTCTGATGATCTACCAGTCTCGGACATCAGCTGGGAGATGGTCTTTCCTGCTCCTCCATGCAGGAATCTTTCAGCTGTGAGACGTTTCAGCTTTAGTTGTTAGATAGATGCTCTCACATCTTCCTCAAGCGCTCTGTGGTCATGCTAGTTTACCACCATGGTCACACTGGCTGTCTAGGTTGGCATGGGCATGATGGTCGACCAGCTTGATCATACTGAGTGGTCCAGATTAGTTGAATATATATTAATATAGACAAGGTAGTTGATGGGGTGTTCTAACTTTTTCACATTGAAGTTCTGGTTCTTCTCTCCTATAGGCTCAAACCCCGCTGGAGCAAGAGATCTTCAGCCTCCTCCACAGCAACAGTCAGCCCATCCACGACCCTGTGCTCACACCAGTAGAGGAAGCCTCCATCAAGGCCATGAGTCTGGAGGAGGTAAGACTGACCACTGAGTTTTGTAAGACCACTTGGACTCTATATTGGATATAATTGGTGTGGAAACCAGTGGAGAAACCAGTACAATCCAGCCTAAGACCAGCTTGGTCAAACTGGCTGTCCAAGTTGGTCATACTCGTCAGGATGGTCATGTATGTTCAAGCTGGTTGGCCAGGTTGGTCATGATGGTCAACCAGCTGGTTGTCTAGTCTGGCCAGGTTGGTCATGCTTGTAGTTTGTAGACTCAAACAGAAACACACCCTGCACTGGTCTGGTCAGTTCGCTTCAGGAACTGAAGGCCAGCTGGACGAGGGCACAATAAAGCTGGTATTAAGACAGGGGCCAGAGGGCCCCTATATGGTATATTGGTGTTTCTGATAAAGTGGCCACTGAGAGCCTGATTTCTGCATATGTGATGGCCCTGTTTGTGGAATCGGAGTCGGATGTAAAGGCATGGTTTGTTCTGTAGGCGAAGATCCGTCGCGCCGAGCTCCAGAAGGCCAGAGCGCTCCAGTCTTACTATGAGGCCAAAGCCCGGAGAGAGCGGAAGATCAAGAGCAAGCAGTGAGTGGACGACACGGGGGATTTCTAACCAATCACGACATCAGAAACACAGTGATTCTCATCTCGCTAGCTCTCGCTCTCTCTCTCTCTCTCTGTCTCTCGCTCGCTCTCTCTCTGTCTTTCTCTTGCTCTATCCACTTGCTCTATCCATTTCACGTTCACTCTCTCTCTTTCTCGCTTTCTTTCTTTCTTTCTCGTCCTTCTCTCGTATTTCTCACTCACGTTCTCTCTCTCTCTCTCTCTCTCTCTCTCTCTCTCTCTCTCACACACTCTCGCTCTCACTCACTCACACTCCCTCTCTCTCTCTCGCGCTCTCTCTCTCTCTCTCTCTCTCTCTCTCTCTCTCTCTCTCTCTCTCTCTCTCTCTCACACACACATTCTCTCTTTCTTTCTCGTCCTTCTCTCTCACTCTCTCTCTCACTCTCTCTCTCTCTCTCTCAGGTATCATAAGGTGCAGAAGAAGGTGAAGCGTCGAGATTTCCAGAAGCAGTTTGAGGAGATGATGAAGACTGATCCTGACGGCGCTCTGGAGGAGCTGAAGAGGATGGAGCTGTCCAGGATGGAGGTTGGTTGGTGGTGCTGGTGGAGGGCAGCAGGGTTGAGGGAGGGGTTTGAGGAGATACAGATGTCGGGATTTGAACATGTTTGTCTTCTCTTGTCTTTTCTCTGGCCTGCAGGAGAGGATGTCCCTGAAGCATCAGAACAGCGGGAAATGGGCCAAAGCCAAAGCGATCATGGCGAAATACGACGATTCTGTAAGAGCCCTGATCTGAAACTGAAGTATCTCAGATATGATGATGATGAATGTAGAATATACAATTTATGGACAAAAGTATTGGGACATCTGCTCATTCATCTTTCTTTTGAAATCAAGATCTACTAGATTTTAGAGGTGCATTGCTGTGAGGATTTGATTGCATTTAGCAACAAGAGTGTTAGTGAGGTCAGGATGTTGGATGGTGATCACCACTCCACCTCATCATCCCTAACTCATTCCAAAAGTACTGGATGGAGCTCCTCTATCATCATTCCAGAGAACACAGCTCTTCCACTTCTCCACAGCTTAATGCTGGGGGGCTTTATACCCCTCTAGCCCACGCCTGGCATTAGGCAGCATGGTATCAATAGGTTCATGATGTCTATCTGCTCCAGAGAGTCCTATTCTATTGGCAGTACTTCTCTACACTGACTAGACAATCTGTATGTGTGTGTGCATTTGCACATCCCTGTCAGCAATGTGTGCAACTTAAAATAGCTGAATGTATTCATTGGAAGGGGTATTCACAAACATTTGGACACAGTGTATGTGAACCACGATAGAGGAACATTGTGTTTATGGTGCCCGTTTGTGTGTCCTCAGGCCCGTAAAGCCATGCAGGACCAGCTGGAGATGAATAAGGAGCTCACCCGGAAGCTGGTGGTGCCTTCTGACGATGACGAGGAGAAAAGCGACGGAGAAGCAGGCGCTCTTCCCGATTTTGTAAACGACCAAGAGCCGATCACTGACTCCATTAACCCCTGGATGAGAGGGAAACTGACCAAAGAGGCATCGGAGCCAGAGGTCAATGCTGTCGCAGAGGAAACATCCACTGTTGCCAGAGACGAAGGCCAGGACAAGCAGCAAGAAGAAGACGAAGAGGAGGAGGAGGTGGAGAATGAGGAAGAAAAGCTATTGAGGGAGTTTGACAGAAAACGGAAACTGCGGCAAGATGAGGATGACGATTTGGTCCTGGTTCCACAAGAGGAGAACAAGAGTAAGTGTTTATTGGCTTGTTTTGTGGAAAGATGCTCTCCAGACCTCATCACGGCAGAGCTGGAGGATCACTGGGCCGTTTTCACCAAGCGTTCTTAAAGAAATATTCTTAAACCAACTCACGCTTTTTTATTTATTTATTTATTATTTTATTTATCTTTAACTGTTCTGAAGTTGTTTTCTAAATTGGGATGTGTTCAGTTTAGGAGGACAGTGGGATCCATCATTATCAGAGCAGAGCTGTAAGGTCAAGTCGCATTTTGAAAACGCATCATGAATCCGACCTAGACTTACTGTTAGGACTTACTCTAAGTCCTGTTCTGATGGGGAGTTTTACATGGGGAGGTGGGCTAATGTGGTTATTTCCCAGGCTGTCTGAATGCACCACATCAGTCATTTATACGGGCTCCTGCGTCCGAAGCATGTCCAGCGCCTTTTACCTTCTATAAAACAATGCATAAAAATATCTTCAGGTTATATTAATCTTGTATGAACCGACTTTTTTGTTTGTTTGTTTTTTGCGTTTTCTCTCAAGTGTGCAGAGGCTCAAGGAGGCATTTAGTTTTATCGTGCTTTGCACAGGTACCTCAGGTCGTTTAGATCTGGGGCAAACTTTATTAAAATCCAGAAGACCACCCAAAAGCCTCCTCAGAGGTGCAATGCTACTGCCAACTTTAGGCAAGTCATTGTGGAAGGTAGCCAATTTCCTCCATGCGTTATGAACAAATAGCTGCTGATTTTCAAGGTAAAATTTCATTACAGCTAAAGGTGGGTTATAATATTGATTGATTATCATGGGTTGGTTTGTTTGCTTGTTTTGTGTTCCACCCCCATCTCAGTCATTTACGCAGAGATTTCTTATCCTGTGCGATTCAGTCATAAGTGGAATTGCCGTCCTGTAGTAAAATCACATTACTCCACCTCCCCATGTAAAACTAGTCCTGTCTGAATAGGGCGTCAGGAAGATATTGGTGAACAAGGTGCAACATTACCACTTTTATACTGATAATGATGCTTAAGTATTTTAAGTCGTCAAATTTATTTGTATATCTTTTTACAGCTGCTGTTGTCACAAAGCAGCTTTACACAATCAGTAATCACACAAAAAGACGTGAAAAATTGAAGACCCCCAGTGAGCAAGCCAATGGTGACGGCGACAGATATTTGCAGATAACAACAATATTTGCAGATGTCTAACCTAACTACTTGATACCCGATATGTGCAACACCTGATTTTCCTGGCTGATTTTGCTTGATGTTGTATCCACATGCTAGTCAGCTCTACCGCTATTTAGTGAGGTTAGTAGTATGTGGACCAGGAGTGTAAACCCTGCCACACAGCTCAGTTTGATCAGCTTTTGAGGTCAAAATCAGATCAAATTTATTTGTATAGCTTTTTACAACTGTTGTTCTCACAAAGCAGCTTTACACTAATCAGTAATTAGTAAAAGACAAGAAATCAACAACATAAAAAGACATGAAAACCTCAGACCCCCAGTGAGCAGCCAACGGCCACAGTGGCAAGGACAAACTTCCTCAGAGCTGGAGGAAGAAACCTTAAGAGGAACCGAGACTCACCAGGGGGACCCGACCCGTCCTCCTCTAATCAGAACTATTAATAAATTATTGAGAAAAATCACCAAACCATCTTAACTGTTGTACTGTTCAGGTGTTCAATATATTCATAATTATTATATAATAATCATGGTGTAGTATAATTTAATATAGTCATGGCAGTGATGGTCAGAGTAATGAGAGGAATGATATTAATAGTGGCAAATAGTTAAGAGTCCATTTAGGTTTTAACATGGTCATTAGACATGTAGCAGTGGGGAATATGGGGTCCGTTAACCTCGCATATGGAAGAAACCAGTCCAGAAGCCAGGCAGGCAGCAGCAGCAGCAGCATTCGGCTCTAAACAGATGTGCTAATACAACATTCAGTGTTTTTCATATTTGTCAAACACATTCACCGAACGAATGGCTTAACATGAATAAATGCACTGGATTGAGATACACTGGTAATAAGTGGTGGTTCTAGCTCGTATGGCCTCTTAAAGGTGGATAATAATCTTAGTTAGGTCAGGTTTGGTGTGAAAGACACAATAATATGTTTGAATAAATATGATCTGCATAAATACGTCAAGCGTAAATTGCTTGAAGCTGCGAACGCCTACACTCGTCACTGTTTTTTTTTTTTTTTGTTTTTTTTTTTTTGTTTCTGAAGATCTTGTTACAGGGTGGTGTCAGGAGCTGAGGTTTTGTGAAGCTCCCCTCCAGTCTAAACTCTGCTCGGCTGTCTTCAGTGTGTTTTCACTGCTCCAGCGAGTCTGATTTACTGCGCACTTTAGTGCTTTCCCCACACCTAATCCAACTCACTCAGCTCACAGATGGCTCGATAATTAGCTCGTGAGATGTGTGCAGTGACTCAGACGCTCTAGCACACACAAAGGGCTTGATAATTAATTGATAATTATGTTTAATATTGCGGATTAAATCGGTGAAATACTGACCAGTGGAGAGCTGTGCTCCACTCAGGCAGTGTTCTTGTTTACTTGTTAACCGCTTGTATGCGTGACCTTTTAGAGAATGCTAAAAACTGACTATACACTTTGGACAAAAGTATTGAGACACCTCTTAATCCATGAATTCTGGTGTCTGATTCAGTTCTACCACTACAGGTGTATAAAATCAAGCCTCTAGTCCTGCAGTCTGTCTTTCTTCCACACATCAGTGAAAGAACGGGAGGTTCTGAAGAGCTCACTGAGCTCCAGCGTGGTTCTGTATGTAATAGGAGACACCGCTGCACCTACAACAACAAGTCAGCTGGTGAAATCTCCTCCCTCCTAGATCTTCCACCATCAGCTGTGAGTGGTGTTGTTATTGAACAGTGGAAGAGTTTAGGAGGAACAGCTCACAGAGAGCAGCTCAGTGTCCACCGAGTGTCTGTCAGACCACGTAAAGCTACAGAGATACACATACAGATAAAGACATACACAGCGTGACCTTCTGCATGTCCTGCACCAAAGATTTGTCAGTAGATACTTTTACAGAAGTGCATTTCTGTTCTTTCCTCTTACCAAAATATTTGCATCATCCCACACAGGCTTCTATTTGAGGACATTTTTGCAAAGGTGTTTTGCAAAGATGTGCTTTTTTTATGTCAACTTTTCCTTTCTGTCTTTAACTTAAAATGTTGCCAAGAATACATAAAATGATTTTTTTTACAGGAGCAATAATGCAGCTGCTTGAACATTTATTGTCCTGACATTTTCACTCAGAATTAGACAAATCATAATGTAAATATATATATGTGTGTGTGTGTGTGTGTGTGTGTGTGTGTGTGTGTCTGTGTGTTAAAGCGTTATCACATTACCTTTGACTGCCCTAATATATATATATATACACACACACACAATACATATACACAGTATATATAATACACAAACATAATATACATATATAATACACACACACAAATATATATATATATATATGTGTGTATATATATATATATATATATATTAGGGCAGTCAAAGGTAATGTGATAACGCTTTAACACAATTTAAAAAAAATAGTGCAGTTCTATTTGGCCCTGCAAGTCATCCGTAGTTCGTGTTGAGACTTGACCATTGCCCTGCATCTCTTATTAAAAGTAGGGGAGTAAGTGAGTGATGCCACTAGGTAACGACAGCTATCTCGTTACAGCTCATTATATAGATGAACAGTGGCGGCTTCCTTTACATGCTTTAACGGTCATGAAAACGGAGGAGGGGCATCGTGCTGCTACCAGTGCCAAACATTTTATGGAAGTGGCAAAGCAGTGGAACTTCGAAAGTATAGTGAGCACCCTGAACCCTAAACCCTAGACACCTACCTGATATAGATAGAGAGACCTGAAAATCCTTATTATGTATAACATTTACACAGATTTTTAAAAAATGTGATTAACTATATGAAATTTTAACAGTAATCGCAATTAACTTTTTTTTCTTTTTCTCTAATTAACTCATAGGTTGAATAAGCAAACATTGTCGCTTTCACCAAAAAACAACTATTAACTCTACCCCCCCCCCCCCCCCCCCCATTTTTATTTTTTTCCACTTTCCCCCACAATCTAAATCTAACAGTTGTTCAGTATATTGTATCAGAACTTCATGATGAATGGACCAATAGAATTCTCCAAATTTACCAAAAAGGTTTTTTTTTCTTTCTCTGTTAAGCTGCTGTTTTCACACACCACGGGGAAAAAGGTTTATGTGAAAAGGCTGAGATTGATACTGAACAGTATTGTTAAAAATGTACAACATTTAAACTTGTCTGTTTTATAAAGGGAAGGAATTTCCACAGTTTTATGGTTGCCTGCATAAAGTCAGTGTCAAGCTGCCTAACACACGCATGTTCTCTGACCCCACAGCCTTACCAGTGGATGGAGCAGAACAGGTGGCCAGAAAAGAGGTGGCTGGTGAGGATGGGTCAAAAATTTCAGATAATGATGATGAGGATGAAGAGGAAGAGGAACAAGAAGTGGTCTCGGAGTTTAACAACCTCTTTAACAGACTAATGAAAAAAAGCAACCCAGTACCTGCAGTTCAGGAGCAGACCGATGGGGAGGAGCTTCTGGACGAGGGACTCGTCCGGGTTCGAACCATGGAAGACCTGGAGGCCCTGGGGCAGGACATTCCCGTGGAAACCAGTCGACCTGAATTAGTCTCAGAGACGGGCACTCCCAGTGCGGTGTCCACCTCTGAACCCCCAAACAAAAAGAAGAAGAAGAAAGAGATTGACCCTAATGAAGTTCTGACCAAGGAAGCCAAAGTCATTAAAGTGCCTTTAGTTCCGACTGTGGTGGAGGAAGAGGAAGAGGAGGTCAGTGAAGGGTTTTTACTGTTTGTGTGTTCCTACATGACAGAGTTAACTATAGATTAGCTATAGATTTATGATATTGCATATTACATATAATAATTATTATTATACGGAAAGCTTGGTGCTAACCAAGTACTCTTCTCAGAGCCTGAGCGGCAGTTCAGTAATCTCTAGTAGACTTGATTATGTGGTTTCTGACACTATTTGTACAGTATGGACTATCTATATCTATTCTGAAGGGTCCAGTGCCAGAGGAAGCAAAGCAGCCCTGGAGCATTACTGAGCCTCCACCATGCTTCACTGTAGGCAGGGTGTTCTTTTTAGCCCATAGGCTAAAAAGGCCTATGTGCACAAATGTTTTAGGATTCGGTTCTGTGATGAAAATGAGCAACACATGGAACAAAACTGGAACTTTTTGAGCTGATTGATGAGTGGTATGTCTGGAGGAGAAAGAATAAATTGCAATGGGGGTTGAAGAATTTAAAGTGCAGCTGTATAAACACCCTCCAAAACTCCATCAAACACCCTCAGACATTTTTATAGTTATTTAAAAAACAGTCAGGTCAAATGAAAACAATATGAAAGTATATGCTTCTTTTTGTAATATTTTGACAAACACTATCTGATAAACATAAGGAAAAGTATGGCGGTTAATTTTTTTGCACTCCAAAATCCATCACAAATCAGCTTCAGATACTGAAGGTCTGTAATCTATAGATCTGTTTAATTTCAATTTTTTGTGGATTTTAAGCTATTTATGAGCTTTAGATAGCAGAATTGTTTTACTACTAAAAAAGAAACATTGTTCCAGTTCAGAAAAATCCACACAAATCAGATCATTACCCTTGGAAATTGCTTGGAAATTCTAATTCTTTAGAATTAGTTTATTTGACCAATTATTAAAAATTTATATATTAAAATACTTTGCAAATAGTACTCTATATTTTATCATTTATGTACTGTATGAGCTGAATTACTTTTAAACTAATTTTTAATAATTTTGCATTTAGAAATCTTTATGTATTTTTCTAAACCACCAGGGAAATCTAATTTTAATTTTATTTTCATATTTGTCGTTATTATTATCATTTATGTAATTGATTACACATTGTTTATCATTGTTTATATTATTCAGTAATTATTTTAAATAATCCATCATTTAATGATCACTCTGTTGTCTCCAAAAAAAAAAAAAAAAAATCAAATATTTTATGCCGCTTGGCTTTAAAATTTTAACATGTTCCTCTTCACCTTTAGGTCCACACTGAACAGACAGCCATCATTAAGGAGGCCTTTGCTGGAGATGATGTCATCTCTGACTTCCTGAAGGACAAAAGGAAGCAGGAAGAGGCTGGGCGGCCAAAAGTGGTGGACCTGACCCTGCCCGGCTGGGGAGAGTGGGGGGGTATCGGCCTCAAACCTTCCAAACACAAACGCCGGAAGTGAGTAGAACAACCTGTTCTTGCTAGCTGACTAAACACACTCCACTGATGCTCATTAATAGAAATGTGTTATGGACAAAAGTATTGGGACACCTGCTCATTTATTGCTTCTTCTAAAAGCAAGGGTATAAAGAGTTTCTCCTGCTTTTGTTGGAGTAACGGTCTCTACTGTCCAGGGAAGAAGGCTTTCTACTGTCTTCTGTAGGATAATTGCAGTGAGGATCTGATTGCATTCAGTAACAAGTGTTACTGAGTGTTAGTGAGGTCAAGATGTTTGAAGATCACCACCACACCACCAATTAAAAAAAAAGTTATTTAATTACACCGTAATTAAAACGTGGCCTTCTAAACGTCCCCTTTCATTTACCCAGTACATTGCAGTGTGTAAAGCAGGTTCTTGCATGGTGGACAGTTATTGATGATCTTCTAATGGAGTGAAAAGGAACGTGTGAAGGGATCTGTTCCAGCAGTAACTTCCATCGGAGGAAAGGTGTAAAATTCTCACATTTATTTTTCTAGATTCCGCCTGAAGGCAGCTCCTGCTCCTCCAAGGAAAGACCAGAAGCTGCCTGCTGTCATTATCTCTGAAAAGAGGAACACCTCTGTAGCCGCACATCAGGTAGGAGTGAGCTGCATTCGTTTTTTTGGGCAAAAACACAAGGTAATATTGATAAATACTCCATGACCTGATAATTCAATTCATATAAACTTCATATAAATTCATATAATTCATATAAGAACATTAATATCCAGTATGAAGCTCTGACGACATTAATATCCAGTATGAAGCTCTGACGACATTAATATCCAGTATGAAGCTCTAATAACATTAATATCCAGTATGAAGCTCTAATAGCATTAATATCCAGTATGAAGCTCTAATAGCATTAATATCCAGTATGAAGCTCCAATAGCATTAATATCCAGTATGAAGCTCTAATGACATTTAATGGAGGTGTATCTCCGCTCTGTCCTGTAGGTGAGTCAGCTGCCGTTCCCCTTCCAGAACAGCACTCAGTTCGAGAGCTGCATCCGTTCTCCGATCGGCCAGACCTGGAACACTCAGACCACCGTCAAGAAACTGACCGCGCCCAAAGTGGTCACCAAGATGGGCGCCATCATCGAGCCCATGAGCAAGGAGGAACTCATACCCAAGCAGAAAAGCTCTGAGACGAAGAAAGGAGCGGCGATAATACTGGAGGAGAAGATGGAGAAAGGGAAGAGGAAGGGATCAGAGGGGAGGAAACTGCTGCTGCAGCAGAAGAAGCAGAAGCAGAAGAAGAGCAAAGCGCAGTGAGGGAGAGACCGGGAGAGAGCGCGAAGCCGAGGTGAAGTCCTCTTGGATAGCTGTGCTGACCACTGTACTGACCACCTGTAGAGGACAGGCGTACAGACAGTGTTTTGATGATGATGCTGATGTTCTTTGTAGAGAAACTCACTCTACTGAGTCATGCTTACCAAACGTCTTCATGCTGAGATTCCTCTGTGAAGACTCCGCTCGGCCGAGCTCGTCCTGACCTCCTTCAGGTGTCCTCTAAACATTTGGCTCTAATTTCTGTCATCTGTTGCTGGTTTGTGATTAAATTGTTAGTGCTGGTTTTGTCCTTTCCTGCTCTCTCTCTCGACTCCGGAGCTGTTTTTGTTTTTTTCTAAGAGCTAATAGTGAGTTTTAAATTAGAATATTTTAATACTTTGCCTAAGTATGGTGTTTCTGCCCGTATTTCTACACTAACCAATCATTCTTATCAGCCTTGAGAAGGGAGCAGTTTCATTTGATGATAAAATAAATAAATAAAAATTTTTTTAGTTTAACACAAATTGCCACGTCCATCTTACCAAATTATCTGGTGATTAATTATACGTAATTATTTCTGAGTCAAAGAAGCAGAAGTGTATTGCAGTATCTGTCTCTGTTAAAGCTGTTAAAGCTCCTTTACAGCAAATGGTTAAGAATATATTGGCAATACGCTTGACAAAAGTATTGGGACGCCTGTGCTTTCAGCATTTCTTCTGAAATCAAGGATATTTAAAAAAAAAAAAAAAAAAAAAAAAAAAGCTGATCCTGCTTTTGTTTCTACTTCAACTGTTTCTACTGTCCAGGGATGAAAGCATTCTGGTAAATTTTGGAGTAACGTGAGGATTTGATTGCATGCAGGAGCAAGAGCATTAGTGAAGTCAGCATCATTCCAGATAACACAGGCCTTCCACTGCTCCACAGCTCAATGCTTGGGGGCTTTTTATACCCCTCTAGCCCACGCCTGGCATTATTAGGCAGCGTGGTGCCAATAGGTTCATGATGTTAATCTGCTCCAGAGAGTCCTATTGGCAGTACTTCTCTCTACAGGGACTAGACAAGCTGTGTCTGTGTGCAACTTAAAGTAGCCAAATAATGTGTGTGCTAGAATGGGTGTCCACAAACATTTGGACATATAAAGGGCCAGTCATAAGTTTGGACGCACCTGGTTGAATGTACGAGGATTTATTATTTAAAAAACATCTGATAGGGTCATTTAGCTTTTGGAAAAGAGGACACCCGGGTGTCCACTGTAGTTAGGATGTTGTGGCTGGAGCGGGGGTGGGGGGTTCAGTAGGCCTAAGCTGTTGGCTGTTAGGGCTGTTTATTGGTCTTGGGGTGTGTGTGTGTGTGTGTGTGTGTGTGTGTGTGTGTGTGTGTGTTAATGTACGTTAACAAACTGTAGCTGAATGGATTGAGAGGTATTCCCACCCTCACACACACACACACACTGCCACGATTCTACAACTTGGGCCTACCTGAAACCCCACAGCCACAACATCCTAACAATGGTGGATACCCGTGTCCACAAAGTCCTCTTTACTGAAAACGGAAATATTTTATATTATTCTTTCAGACTATGCTCGGCGGATGGATACAAGTATAGTATTTATGTAGCGAATTAGTCCCCAATTTTACAATCTACTATACGTGTCAAGGTTTGTAACCAAGTTCAAAAAGCACTAAATAAAAACAGCCATATTTAAATCTGTGACTACTATGATCAATAAAGAGTTACGCCTACAGTTCAAACAGGCCTGAACCGATGTCAGATCATTCAGCTTATCAAATAATAACATTAATAAATAAATATTTCATAAAGCTTCTGTTCCGTGGGGTTGGCTTGGCCTCAGCCGCACATTAGCCAGTGTGAATTCACTACGCTGTCTGGATGTGTATCGTGTGTCTGTAGGTGAGTCTGTCTGTGCGGGAAGCTTGATTACCTCAAGAAGTATCGGATCACATCAGGTGTTATCTCCCCTCTAACTCCCCTCCCACTCCCCCACCCCTCTCCTGAGGCCAACTCCCACCCCCAATCCGGCCTCATGTCAACAACCCAGAACTAAAACCATCAGCTACACTGATTGGGAAAGACGGAGAGGGTG
This sequence comes from Salminus brasiliensis, assembly GCF_030463535.1. Taxonomy (NCBI): domain Eukaryota; kingdom Metazoa; phylum Chordata; class Actinopteri; order Characiformes; family Bryconidae; genus Salminus; species Salminus brasiliensis. Next base: position 2,858,440 of record NC_132878.1, on the reverse strand, counting down.
AACAATATGAGTGTCGTTGTGAAAAATCATTAAAATACACGTTTCTCCTAAAAGAACAAAGACCAACTGTTTGCACTCACTGAGCACTTTATTAGGAACGCTATGCTAAGGCTGGATAGGGCCTCCCTTTGCTCTCAAAACAGCTTCAAATCTTTGTGGCATGAAATTGAAGATGTTAGAAAGATTCTTTAAATTCTGAATTATTCCAAATCTGCTATTAATTATTTACTATCTACTTTAAATGATTTAGTATCTACTATGAATTCTTCAGTATCTACTATAAATTATTCATTATTTACTATGAGTTATTTAGTATCCACTATGAATTATTCAGTATCTATTTTGGATTATTCAGTACCCACTATGAATTATTTACTATCTACTTAAAATTATTTAGTATCCACTATGAATGATTCAGTATCTACTATGAGTTATTTAGTATCCACTATGAATTATTCAGTATCCACTATAAATTATTCAGTATCTACTATGAATTATTCAGTATCTATTATAAATAATTTAGTAGAATTATGCAGTATCCACTATGAATTGTGTCCACTATGAAAATAGTAATGTAATGAAATGATCACTGCAGTGAAATCATCAGTCTGAGAAGAGCAGCAGCTCAGAAATCTACTTCAGTACTGAGCAACCTTCAGTGGAGCTCCGGAGTCCGTCCAGCTTCTCTCAGCACAGGAGCTGCAGAGTGAGAGTGAGAGTGATCTGCACTCAAGCAGTGAAGCTCTTAAACCCGCTTTTAGAGCAGTTCTGCCTGGTTCTGCTAGGTTCTGCCCGGTTTTGCCCAGTTCTGCCCAGTTCTACCAGTTATAAAAGTCCAGACGAAGCCTTTGATGTCAGAAAGTGGATGGAAAACATAGAGCAGTGTGATCTGGAGAAAAGTGAGGAACGAATGGGAATTTTGGGCCTTATTTTCAACTCAACAATGAAGCCCTTTGTGTTTTTATTGACAAGAGTAAGGCGCTCGCTGACAGTGAGGAGATTTCTTGGAAGCAGGAGTTTCACCTGACAGTGCATGAATAGTGGATGAGGGGAGGGAGGGGCATGATGAAAGAAATTAACCTCTTTTTCATGCCGCTGTGACTCAGCACAAAGTTCCCTCAAAAGCCAGCTGCCAGTGGACCCTGGAGGGCGTCCCGTCTGAGAATACGTCCGCGTGTCTTCCCTCGCTGTAACTTTGCTCTGGTCGAAATGGACGCAGTGTTTATTGGTGTGCTTCTGCTCCAGGCCGTGACCTCTGTTCTAGGTTTTCCTAATGGAGCTCCGACCTCTGTGTGCGACAGCATGAGGCCCGGACATTCAGGAGTTCAGCCTCAGCCGGGTCAGCCTCCATACATCATCCAAACCAGTAACAGCACCTTCCGGACTGGTGAGCCTATCAGAGGTGAGAGCATGACATATACAATAGCATGTTACCATAAACCAGCAGCTTCAGGATCCTGCTGATGCTCCACTGACTGAACTGAACAGGGAGAAGGGCGTCTCCGTCATTCCCACTCCGGGCCGGAGCGCTGCTGCTGCTACTGCGCTGTAGAGCTTTGGTGGTGGAGCTGCAGGAGGAGAACCTCTCTCCAGAACTGCTGTGTAACACTGCAGAACCCATTGAGTCATATTAGTGTAAAATCCTGTAGTATTACTCTACCACCTCCGCCCACATGCTGCTCCACCTTCAGATCAAGCTTCAGCATACACTGTGTGCACAAAAGTATTGAGACACCTGCTCGTTCATTGTTTCTGAAATTAAATTCTGCTTCTGTTGGAGTAACTGTCTCTACTGTCCAGGGAAGAAGGCTTTCTACTAGATTTTGGAGGAACATTGCTGTGAGAATTTGATTGTATTCAGTGACAAGAGTGTTAGAAAGGTCAAGATGTTGGATGATTGATCATCACCCCAACTCATCATCCCCAACTCATCCTAAACGTATTGGATGAAGGTCCATCATCCATCATTCTAGACAACACAGTTCTTCCACTGCTCCACAGCTCCTCAATGCTGGGGGGCTTCATTATACCCCTCTAGCTAGTCCACGCCTGGCATTAGGCAGCATGGAGCCAATAGGTTCATGATGTTGACCTGCTCCAGAGAGTCCTATTCTATTGGCAGTACTTCTTCTCTACAGGGACTAGACAAGCTGTGTGTGTGCATTTGCACATCTGTGTCAGCAATGGGTGCAGCTAAAGGTAGCCGAAGACGAGACACCCATACTGAATGTTAATGTTGGACACAGAAGGAATTTGGCATCTGTGCAGTGAACACACACCAGCAGTGGCAGCTTGCGAAACCCAGGGTATCGAACCCACAACCCTGTCATCAGTAGGCCGGTGCTCTAACCATTGAGCCGTCACTGCCAAATAGAGTAGAAATGCAAATGCATTCTGAAAGAGGGGTGTCCACAAACATTTGGACATATAGTGCGTATTTACACAAAAGATTTGGTTGTTAGGACGTAGTTCCAGCCCAGTTATGATAACAGCAGCTTCACTACTGAACAAATAAATGAAGACAAACAGAAAAATCTTAAAAGTCCAAATTAAAGCTGATTATATTATCATCAATTATACTTATTAAAAAGCAGCTCTTTAGGTGTTTTGAAAGAAAGAAAGGTGTTGATGGTAAATTTCCACACAGACGAAGCTTTCCTGAAGCTCTCCTGATTTCTGACCCTTTTTCTCTTTCCCCTCTAAAACCAGCTCAAACCTGGAACAGTGTGCAAACTGTTCACTCTCACTGCAGCCACTGGCGCCCCCAAGCGGATGTTACCTGCGATTGCATTTATTTAACTACAGGACTGAGCCTGAACTCTTCTCATGCTTCTATGTTAAAACTGCAGACCCTCTTTAATCTTCACTGCTTTTCTTATTCAGAAAACTAGCGCTGGAGCTGTCCCACTGATACTGATCTGAGATCAGCTCAGAAAATACGGTAAACTAACAGACTACATAAAACACGTATAATGTAAGTCAATGGACAGATTATGCTGAAGCTGTAAACACACTTGTAATGGAAGTCAATGGACAGATGCTGAAGCTGTAAATACACTTAAAATGGAAGTCAATAGACAGAGGCTGAGTCTGTAAACACACTTATAATGTAAGTCAATCTACAGATGCTAAGGCTGTTAACACACTTCTAATGGAAGTCAATGGACAGATTATGCTAAAGCTGTAAACACACTTGTAATGGAAGTCAATGGACAGATGCTGAAGCTGTAAATACACTTAAAATGTAAGTCAATAGACAGAGGCTGAGTCTGTAAACACACTTATAATGTAAGTCAATGGACAGATTACGCTGAAGCTGTAAACACACTTATAATGGAAGTCAATCTACAGATGCTAAGGCTGTTAACACACTTCTAATGGAAGTCAATGGACAGATTATGCTAAAGCTGTAAACACACTTGTAATGGAAGTCAATGGACAGATGCTGAGGCTGTAAACACACTTGTAATGGAAGTCAATGGACAGATTACGCTGAAGCTGTAAACACACTTATAATGGAAGTCAATCTACAGATGCTCAGGCTGTAAACACACTTGTAATGGAAGTCAATGGACAGATTATGCTAAAGCTGTAAACACACTTGTAATGGAAGTCAATGGACAGATGCTGAGGCTGTAAACACACTTATAATGGAAGTCAATCTACAGATGCTAAGGCTGTTAACACACTTCTAATGGAAGTCAATGGACAGATTATGCTAAAGCTGTAAACACACTTGTAATGGAAGTCAATGGACAGATTACGCTGAAGCTGTAAACACACTTGTAATGGAAGTCAATGGACAGATGCTGAAGCTGTAAATACACTTAAAATGGAAGTCAATAGACAGATGCTGAGTCTGTAAACACACTTATAATGGAAGTCAATGGACAGATTACGCTGAAGCTGTAAACACACTTATAATGGAAGTCAATCTACAGATGCTAAGGCTGTTAACACACTTCTAATGGAAGTCAATAGACAGATGCTGAGTCTGTAAACACACTTCTAATGGAAGTCAATGGACAGATTATGCTAAAGCTGTAAACACACTTGTAATGGAAGTCAATGGACAGATTACGCTGAAGCTGTAAACACACTTGTAATGGAAGTCAATGGACAGATGCTAAGGCTGTTAACACACTTCTAATGGAAGTCAATGGACAGATTATGCTAAAGCTGTAAACACACTTATAATGGAAGTCAATGGACAGATTACGCTGAAGCTGTAAATACACTTATAGTGGAAGTCAATTAGCACATAATAAAGCTGTAAACACACTTACAATAAAAATGAATGGACAGATGCTGAAGCTGTAAACACACTTACAGCAGGCGTCAATGGGCACATACTAAAACTGTAAGTACAGTCACAATGGAAGTCAATGAGCAGATGCTAAAGCTGTAAACACACTCATAAAAAAAGTCATTGGGCCGATGCTGAAGCTGAAACATCTACTCATTGGCTTCCATTGTAAGTGTGTTTTACGTTAGAGGCTTTTCTGCTCTGAGTGTGAAGCACCGCGTGGAAATGATGGTCAGTGGTGATCGACTGTGATGCTGGAGTGTTCCTTATATCACAGATGTTATTACAGACATATGATCTGTATTGTGGCCTTCGGGCGGTGGGGAAAGCGTCTGACGGTGGGTTTTGCTGAAGCTGTTTGCGGTGCTTATTTATTGCCTACTGTTTTGTAGTGATCATTAAAGGCCCTGATTACAGTGGAGTTCTGCTGGAGGCCCGGTCAGGATCCAGCACCAATGCTCTGGGCAGCTGGGGGAGTCCACCAGCTAACACCAAGTACTTGCAGGTAAACAAGCTTCTTCTTTCTGTACAATATAAAGTGTTTAAGGGTGGATATTAAACCTGACGACCAGATTAATGCTCTTATTTGTTTATGCAATCAGTCATTTTCATTTAGCATTTGATGTTAGGTGCTATTCAGCACGAGAAATCACATTAGACCTTACACAGAAATCAGATTAGCGGCTAATGGTTAGCCTCGAGTGATCCTCCAGGACGGTCTTTTGTTGGGTTTTGGGTTTGATGAATCATTATGTAGGCTGGATTGTGCCTCTGCCAACCATTCCTGATGCCACACACATGGGCATAATGCAGCTACAACAAACAAACAAACAAACAAACAAATAAATAAAGAGTGGCTGATTTAGGCCTTTTTGAAAGAGTCACAGCAGAACCTCAATTAGTCATCTAACACTGCAAGAATACTTTTCCATTGTTATTATATAAATACACTGTATGGACAAAAGTATTGGGACACCTGCTCATTCATTCACTGCTTCTGATGGAGTGACTGTCTCTACTGTCCAGGGAAGAAGAAGGCTTTCTGCTAGATTTTGGAGGAGCATGTGAAGTATATTCATCAGCTATGCAGTTGTTTATAGACCTGCAGGAATGGTATGGAGTTGAGGACTAATATGGTGAGGGTCCCATGGGCTCGTCATGGGAAAGGAGAGCGGGTTCCGTTCCCAGGCCGAACTCTGTATAACCGAGCATGATCTGTGCAACTATAGGAGATTGTTTAGATTTGACATACATTCCAGTGTATGTCACACAGATGTTGAGGGGATCCAGATGTGTCCTTATGAATATTATGTATGTTAAGCAATGGTGGGGGCAGATTTTGGCCCCTTATGGGCCAGACGATTGACATCCTACATATGGGAACTGTACAACGAGAATTGGCAGACTCTCCACACTGTACTTTTAATTGGAATAAAGTGTTTCATGACTGAAACTGAAAGTGGGTGGTCACGAGTCTCCTATCAAAAGAGAAGTCCTTTCAAGAACACCTCACATTGCTGTGAGGATTTGATTGCATTCAGCAACAAGAGCATTTATTGAGGTCAGGATATTGGATGATGATCACCACCCCACCTCCTCATCCCCAACTCCCCGACTCGGTATCCCAAAAGTACTGGATGGAGCTCCACCACCAATATTCCAGAGAACACAGTTCCTCCACTGCTCCACAGCTCCTCAATGCTGGGGGGCTTTATACCCCTCTAGCCCACGCCTGGCATTAGTCATGGTACCAATAGGTTCCTTAGGTTTAACTGCTTTAGAGAGTCCTATTCTATTGGCAGTACTTCTCTACAGGGACTAGACAAGCTGTGTGTATGCTATTGCATTTACAATTATGGCATTTAGCTGTGGCTCTTATCCAGAGCGACTTACAAGGTTACTCGTATTACAGAGGTGGGCCAATGTGTTTGAAGTCTTGCCTAGAGACTCTTATTGGTGAAGCATTGGTGTGGCAGCTCATTGGCAGGTAGTGGTGTCATCCGTTGCGCCACACCAACCACACATCTATTGCACATCTGTGTGAGCAGCAATAGGTGCAACTTAAAGTAGCTGAATGCATTCATTAGAAGGGGTGTCCACAAACATTTGGACATGTAGTGTATCATAATACTTTTATTATATAGTTTTGGGCCTTTAAATTTAGGGTGAGCTTGACAGCACACAAGGTTGAACACAGTCATGAACCAGGCTCTAGGGCTCCTCCTCCAGCCGGAGCAGTACTGTCAAAATGCAGAACAATTTGCAATGGAAGCCCATCCAAAATCTCTCTGGAGAAAGGTGTTACATCATTCAGGACTTGACTGAGACGTACCCAGGAGCAACATCGAAAGAACTGCGGGCCTCTCTTGCCTCATTCAAGGCAAGTGTTCATGACTCAACTTGCAGTAAAGCACCGGCACACATTTTCTAACCAAGAAGAACAGAAGTACATGACTCGAGTTTGCCAATAAACCCCTACATGATCCTCTACTGAGCTCTGGAACAGTGTGTTCTGGAGCGATTAACCTAAAGTGGACAGTTTTGGCCGATATTGGCCTTCCCAAAGTAAGACCCTCATAACAGCTGTTAAGCATGGTGGTGGTAGTGTCATAAGTGCCATATTAAGACTTAGATGCCATGCTTTTATTGAAGGAACCATTAGTTCATCTTTGCTATAGATAATTTTTCCAAATATAAGACGTCAGGTCATCTGGCCTTGAGCTATAGCTGAAGTGCAGTTGGGTCAAGCAACAGGATGATGATCCAAAGCACACAAGAAGATCGGCCTCGCAAGTGTTAAACAATACAGAATGTAAACATTTGGACAGGTCTAGTCGGAGTGGCAAGACCTGAAACTTGCAGTTTATGCTGGAAGGCTGCAAATGTCACTCAACTGAAGGAGTTCTGCAAGTAGGTGTGGCCCAAATTCCTCCGTAGTGTTGTCAGACACTGATTAACGACTACAGAAAGTGTCTGATTGCAGTTATTACTGCTAAGGGGTGTGGGTTTGTAAGCCAAAAGCAGCGTTAATTAAGTACCTAAGTAACTCTGTAAGGTGCCCAAACGTTTGCACAAGCCACATCAGTGGTCTAATTTTATTTATTTATTTATTTATTTATTTATTTATGTGCTACTAGTCAATAGGTTTACTAAGTACTGGAATGTGATCCATGCTAATCAACCTAACTGCATTCTTCAGTAGGGTTCGGCAATATGACAGCCTAGACATCACTGTCCAGAAGCTTTAGGCATGTCTCTCAGCAGTGAGAGAGTTTCTACTGCAAAAGCTCCAGATCTGATCAGAACAGATAAAGCAGCTGGACATGAATCCAGTAAAAAGGAGAATCAAGAGCTTCTCATTCTGAAGAAAGAAAGCAGTGAGATCTTGTCGGTGAGCTAGTCTGAAGAACAGAGCTCGGTTCCTCCAGGGTTCTCCTGGACGCCCCCCAGTCCAGCCAGCACAGCGTGGAGAATGTGTTCAATCAACTCCATCAGCAGCAGCAGCAGCAGCAGCAGCAGCAGCTCACCTGATTTACCATCATTAAGCCCTGATTTACCACCAAACCAGGTGGATTATGCCTCTGCCAACCATTACTGACGCCACACCCATCAAGACTGACTGATTTTTGGCAGAGCAAAAACACTGCAGATGCTCAGATAAGACCACCTGCTCATTCAGGGTTTCTCCTGAAATCAAGGGTTGTTGGAGTGACTGTCTCTGCTGTCCAGAGAAGAAGACTTTCTACTAGATTCTAGAAGAGCACTGCTAGAGTTAGTCAGGTTAGGACGTTGGTTGATCACCACTCCTCCTCATTGGATGGAGCTTCACCACCATCATTTCAGAGAACACAGCTCCTCCACTGCTCCACAGCTCCTCAATGCTGGGGGGCTTTATACCCCTCTAGCCCACGCCTGGCATTAGGCAGCATGGTGTCAATAGGGTCATGATGTTGATCTGCTCCAGAGAGTCCTATTGGCAGTACTTCTCTCTACAGGGACTAGACAAGCTGTGTCATATCTGAGCACCATCAGGAGCACGCTGCCCTAACCGCCTGGCATTAGTCATGGTACCAATAGGTTCCTTAGGTTTAACTGCTTTAGAGAGTCCTATTCTATTGGCAGTACTTCTCTACAGGGACTAGACAAGCTGTGTGTATGCTATTGCATTTACAATTATGGCATTTAGCTGTGGCTCTTATCCAGAGCGACTTACAAGGTTACTCGTATTACAGAGGTGGGCCAATGTGTTTGAAGTCTTGCCTAGAGACTCTTATTGGTGAAGCATTGGTGTGGCAGCTCATTGGCAGGTAGTGGTGTCATCCGTTGCGCCACACCAACCACACATCTATTGCACATCTGTGTGAGCAGCAATAGGTGCAACTTAAAGTAGCTGAATGCATTCATTAGAAGGGGTGTCCACAAACATTTGGACATGTAGTGTATCATAATACTTTTATTATATAGTTTTGGGCCTTTAAATTTAGGGTGAGCTTGACAGCACACAAGGTTGAACACAGTCATGAACCAGGCTCTAGGGCTCCTCCTCCAGCCGGAGCAGTACTGTCAAAATGCAGAACAATTTGCAATGGAAGCCCATCCAAAATCTCTCTGGAGAAAGGTGTTACATCATTCAGGACTTGACTGAGACGTACCCAGGAGCAACATCGAAAGAACTGCGGGCCTCTCTTGCCTCATTCAAGGCAAGTGTTCATGACTCAACTTGCAGTAAAGCACCGGCACACATTTTCTAACCAAGAAGAACAGAAGTACATGACTCGAGTTTGCCAATAAACCCCTACATGATCCTCTACTGAGCTCTGGAACAGTGTGTTCTGGAGCGATTAACCTAAAGTGGACAGTTTTGGCCGATATTGGCCTTCCCAAAGTAAGACCCTCATAACAGCTGTTAAGCATGGTGGTGGTAGTGTCATAAGTGCCATATTAAGACTTAGATGCCATGCTTTTATTGAAGGAACCATTAGTTCATCTTTGCTATAGATAATTTTTCCAAATATAAGACGTCAGGTCATCTGGCCTTGAGCTATAGCTGAAGTGCAGTTGGGTCAAGCAACAGGATGATGATCCAAAGCACACAAGAAGATCGGCCTCGCAAGTGTTAAACAATACAGAATGTAAACATTTGGACAGGTCTAGTCGGAGTGGCAAGACCTGAAACTTGCAGTTTATGCTGGAAGGCTGCAAATGTCACTCAACTGAAGGAGTTCTGCAAGTAGGTGTGGCCCAAATTCCTCCGTAGTGTTGTCAGACACTGATTAACGACTACAGAAAGTGTCTGATTGCAGTTATTACTGCTAAGGGGTGTGGGTTTGTAAGCCAAAAGCAGCGTTAATTAAGTACCTAAGTAACTCTGTAAGGTGCCCAAACGTTTGCACAAGCCACATCAGTGGTCTAATTTTATTTATTTATTTATTTATTTATTTATTTATGTGCTACTAGTCAATAGGTTTACTAAGTACTGGAATGTGATCCATGCTAATCAACCTAACTGCATTCTTCAGTAGGGTTCGGCAATATGACAGCCTAGACATCACTGTCCAGAAGCTTTAGGCATGTCTCTCAGCAGTGAGAGAGTTTCTACTGCAAAAGCTCCAGATCTGATCAGAACAGATAAAGCAGCTGGACATGAATCCAGTAAAAAGGAGAATCAAGAGCTTCTCATTCTGAAGAAAGAAAGCAGTGAGATCTTGTCGGTGAGCTAGTCTGAAGAACAGAGCTCGGTTCCTCCAGGGTTCTCCTGGACGCCCCCCAGTCCAGCCAGCACAGCGTGGAGAATGTGTTCAATCAACTCCATCAGCAGCAGCAGCAGCAGCAGCAGCAGCAGCTCACCTGATTTACCATCATTAAGCCCTGATTTACCACCAAACCAGGTGGATTATGCCTCTGCCAACCATTACTGACGCCACACC
>NC_132878.1:2715707-2843207 GCF_030463535.1 Salminus brasiliensis | reverse complement strand
GTCAGCATTTTGAGAAAATTACAGTTCTGAAAACGCAATTTAAAAAAAATCTAAAATAAGCATTTCGAGTATTTAAAGTCTGAGAAAAAAAGAGGTCAATATTTGATATAGAATGTATTATTTTCTAATTTGTTTGTATACGTGTTTATATTTGTAATAATTTTACCACCAAAGTACAGAAGTCCATTCTCCATCTCTGTTTCTATAATTATTTACTGTCAAAATAAATGTCATTTTATAAAATGTCAGTTTTACACATTTTTAAAGTAACAATGTTGATGTACTGAAAAAAACTGAATTAAAAACATTGTTAAGATAAATGTTTTACTCATTTATATTTATTATATTTATTTATTTTTTATATTATTTATATTTGTATTTATTTATTTTTTGTATACATCCTTGGGTTTGTATCAATCTTATCATCAAAGTACAGAAGTCTATTTTCACCTGGCAGAGAACATCACCTGTGTTTTATTATTCTTCTCTGTTTGTTTTATTATTTACTATTTATGTTCAGATAATTTCGTTTATAAGATGTCCGCTTTTGGAATATAAGCCAAAATGTAAAAAAAAAAAAAAAAAAAAAAAAAAAATAGCAATAAAAAATATTTTGGAATAGTAAGTCAGAATTTCATTATAATACGTCATTATTTCAATATACTCATTAAAAATAGTAATGTGTTTACTGTGTTATACTATTGTAAATATTTTCAAGTCAACATAAAAAAGCAAAAAAGTAAAAATTTAGATTTTTTTAATATTATGGCAAAAATTCTTTAATATAAAGAAAATCACAAACATTTAAAAAAGACACCAGAAATACAGAAAAAAGTAAACATATATAAAAAGTATTTAAATTAACGAAAATATGAAAAAGAAATGTAATACTATATATTATGTATGGATTCTAATTTTTGTATACATCCTTGCATTTTTTGCATCCAAGAGTATTCTCACCTGGTAGAGACGATGTGTTTTATTATATTTCTCTATTTTCATAATTATTCATTATGTTAAAATAATTGTCGGTTTATAACATTTTTTTTTTTTAATAGAAGCCAAAATGTTAGAAATGTAACTGATGCATTTTGAGGTACTAAAATAAAAAAAATAAAAAAATTAAAACATTGTTTTGGAACAGTAAGTCAAAACTGAATAAAAATAAGTAATTATTTCAAGATACAATAATAATTATTCTCATGGTTTTGCTTTGCTTTGATCTTATCTCACATATTTTGACATGTTTAAGTACTTAAGTAATTATTTCAAGAAAATAACAAAACAGTCCAAAGATATTTTGAGTGTTATTTTGAGTATTATGGCAACATTTCAAGAAAAGATCATAAATGATAATAAATGTTGTGGCTCTGCAGTGTGTTTCGTTGTCAGCTTAGCGCCCCCTACTGGGAGAACAGGGTTAAGCACAGAGGTTAGGGACACAGGCAGTAGTCAGAGCAGAGCACATGGACTTCATATCTCGAATCTGCTGCAATCCTTCTGGGTCAGCCGTTAAACAGGCATTCCCTGCACATAGGGAGTTTTATTAATATCTAATAATAGGCGGAGCCTCCATGAGCATCAATGGACCCTGGGTGCCCATGAACCTGTCCTGGGTTCAGTGGTTGTCCTTCCTTTGGGCACTTTTGGTAGGCACTTTTGGTAGGTACTTTTAATAGGCAGTTTTAATGGGCACTTTTGGTAGGTACTTTTGGTAGGCACTTTTAATAGGCAGTTTTAATGGGCACTTTTGGTAGGCACTTTTGATAGGCACTTTAGATAGGCACTTTTGGTAGGCACTTTTGGTAGGCACTTTTGATAGGCACTTTTGGTAGGTACTTTTAATAGGAACTTTTGGTAGGCACTTTTGATAGGCACTTTAGATAGGCACTTTTGGTAGGCACTTTTGATAGGCACTTTTGGTAGGCACTTTTGATAGGCACTTTTGATAGGCACTTTTGGTAGGTACTTTTAATAGGAACTTTTGGTAGGCACTTTTGAAAGGCACTTTTGGTAGGCACTTTTGATAGGTACTTTTGATAGGTACTTTTGATAGGCACTTTTAGTAGGCACTTTTGGTAGGCACTTTTGGTTAGGCACTTTTTATAGGCACTTTTGATAGGCACTTTTGGTAGGCACTTTTAATAGGAACTTTTGGTTAGGCACTTTTTATAGGCACTTTTGATAGGCACTTTTGGTAGGCACTTTTAATAGGCAGTTTTGACACCTTTGCAGTAGTGATGGTGAGAGTAATGAGACTTCAGCTGTCGTGGTTTTAATGTTGTGGCTGATTGGTGTAGATTTTAAAATCTGTGCTGGCATTATGCTAAATGTCATTGTTTTATTGAGGAATATAATGTAATTAGAATGTAATTTCCAGCATTAGCATGTGATAAATATGAAAATGATGATAAATATGATAATTTATGTGTTGGTAAGGTTCTCACTGTCACACAGCTGGAGGAATCAATTAGCAGAAACAGGCTCAGTGAAGGTTATTGAAAACTAGCACTCGTCTTCGTAATGGAAAAAAGTTTAGGACGAAGAACTCACTGTGACGTACAAGTGTGTGTGTGAGTGTGAGTGTGTGTGAGTGTGTGTGAGTGTGAGTGTGTGTGAGTGTGAGTGTGTGTGTAGGCCAACTGAGATCATGTGTCTCACACACCCTTGGGCCCAGAGGCACAAGGCATCTCTGGAATCTCTCACCACAGCAGCCTGCCTAAATATTGGAGCAGGAACATGCCAGCATGTCAGTACCTGCTGTGTCTCAACCAGCCACAGTCACACACACACACTTACACACACACACACATACACACACTGATCAGGACTCACCTGCAAACTGAAGGGTGTGGAGATTCCACGCCAGTAGGGTGCTGTTTGGGGCCTATTGATTGCACATTCACTAGTACAGCATTTTGACAAAAGTATTGGGACACTTGCTCATTCATTGCTTCTAAAGGGTGTTAAAAAGAGTCGATCCTGCTTTTATTGGAATAATTGTCTCTACTGTCCAGAGAAGAAGGCTTTCTACTAGGTTTTGGAGGAGAATTGCGGTGAGGATTTGATTGCGTTCAGCCACAAGAGAGAGTATGAGGTCACCACCCCATCCTCATCATCCTCAACTCCTCAAGTTCCCTCTACAAAAAGTCTGTAAAAAAAGGTTGTGTGGGACTTCACACTATCCAGAGTGAGTTAATGATATTTATATATATTTTTTTTAATAATGTAGGAATTACCTGCTGCCATTTGCACAAGGCGAGGTAAAGCTCTGCTAAGGCCTCGACCCACCCCTGGAATAGAGCCAGAGATTAGCAGAGGCAGGCTGTGACTCAAAGTTAGCCAACAGACTGAGGTGAGGATCCTTCAGCTGCAGATCTGGTTGCTCACGCTGGCAGAAGGCATTAACACCGGGTTACGAGGGAGAGTGAAGACAGCGCGAGACTTACTGCTAGTACTCCAGACGACTGTCATTGGGCCTAAGCAGGAGATAAGGAGGGGTAAATATAGAGTGTAATCCACTTCATGCGTTTGATTATCCTTCAATGAACGTCTACACGCAGCACGCAGCAGGACCCAGAACCAGAGCGAAGCCACTGGAAGGGTTCTCCAAAAAAGTTGACCCCTGTCCAGTAATAATAATCCATTAAAGAGCCAATATCCTGCACTATATGTCCAAATGTTTGTGGACACACCTTCTAAGGAATGCATTTAGCTACTTTAAGTTGTGTAGCTGCTCTCTGAAGCAGATCAGCATCATGAACCTATTGGCACCATTGGTGCCTGCTTTGAGCACCATATGGACCCGCCTTGTAACTTAGGGGCAGTGGTGGCTCAGTGGGGCTATTGATGACAGGGTTGTGGGTTCGATACCCGGGCCACTGTTGGGCCCTTGAGCAAAGCCCTTCAGCCTCTCTGCTCCCCGGGCGCTGGAGTTGGCTGCCCACCGCTCTGGGTGTGTGTGTATGCTCAATGCCCCTAGTTCACTAGTGTGTGTGTGTGTTCACTACCACAGGTGGGTCAAATGCAGAGGACATTTTTCGCTGTATACAGTACAGTGACAGATACGTGCACCTTTACCTTTACTCACGCATTCAGCAAGACTGTCCACAAGAGGGCGCTACTGAAATCGCTCCTAGTGTTACTGCTCAGTGACCTGATTTCCAACCCAGCCGTTTACTGAAGGACTGGTGCTTTGCTTTAATGACACTGCGTGTCCTCGCACACAAGCAGACCACCTCCACCTTTCCTTGGATGAAGGATCTTTAAAGAAACACTACAAAATCCTAAGAACGTGTCTCATTGGCTACAAAGCACCATGTGGACTTGGGGAGAAAATGGGTATAAAATCAAAAATAAATTAATAATAATAATAATAAAAAAACAATCTTAAAGACACTCTTAAAGAGTCTTCAGATTTTCAATTTTCCATTATTCAGGTAAATCTGTGCAAAATAAGAGAAAATAAAAATCCAAAAGTGACGGTGGAGGAAACGGCCAACAGGAAACCTCTGGGATCCTTCTGGGAAAATATGGGAAGTGTGACGTGACGGAAATCGGAAAGCCATTATTTTCCATGTGTAGAAACAGCACTTCAGGAACATCAAGCCTCGCTCACCAGTGTCGTCCTGAGAATGCTCTTCAGCTGGTTCTTGAGACACAACTTAACAGAGGACATGTTCACAGCTCTGCTCTTAGAGTCATGGATCCCACTGTCCTTCTGACCTGAACACATCCCACATTAGACATTAATGCTGTGATTCGACCATTTCAGCTGATCATTTTAGAGGCCGACCTTTTGACCTCTTGCAGTCTGAGGCCTTTGTGACATTGAGAAAGTTAAGAACACCAATTATTCTTAGAAATGATCTTAATAAAGAGATATTATAAGAGAGCACATGTGAATTCGGGCCTAGGACACCTTAAGCTACCCCGCCCCATACCACCCCCCGGGTACACGCAATAAGCCAGAAACAGGCCCGAACGGCACTCCCGACGTGACAGGAATTCAGCATGGAAAGCTGGGCAGTGCAGCCAACACTATTGTACTACTGGTCAAATCACGTTGACCTTGTTAAGTCACATGGGCTGGGCAGTCAGCCAACAGCGTAGTGGATTTGGCTTCTGAAGTACTTGGAAGAGCTTTAAATGACCTCTGCTGTCCAGTTTCTGCAGGTCATTGACGAACTGGTGTTAAAAATACACACAGGTTTAAAAAGTAGCCCAGAGTCAACAGCACCCGAAACCAACTGCACCGGCCTAAAGTCTGACCCTCGCCCTTTATGGACATCTAGCTATACCAGTTAATTCAATGGTTCCACACCCAGGTCCTGGAGAACGCAGTGCTCCCAACACACCAGATCCAGCTAATGAGCTCACAGATAAGCCCTTCCTGATTCAAGGTGCTTGGGAACCAACTGGGTTCAACAGCTAAAGGGGAATTCCATCAAATTATCAGAATTTCTAGAAAATTAAAAAAATTAAAAAAATAAAAAAATCAGCCACAACATTAGAACCACCTGCCTTAATACACTGAGCAGGCCCCCTTGCACTGCCACAACTGGCTCTCTGACCATTCCAGGCATGCACTCCACAAGACCTCTGAGGGCATCCTGTGGTATCTTGACACCTTCTGACGTTAGCAGCAGATCCTTTAAGTCCTGTTAGTTGTGAGGCAGGTGGGTGGGCCTTCAGAAGCTTTAGCCATGACCCTGTGGCCGGTTCACCGGTTGTCCTTCCTTGGAGCACTTTTGCTTGGTGCTGACTGCTGCACACCAGGAACACCCCAAAAGATCTGATGGATGTTTTGGAGATGTTCTGACCCAGTTGTCTATCTAGAACATCACAGTCGAAGCGTCTGAGCTTGGCCATTTTTCCTGCTTCACCAGTAAGTGGTGCTAATGTACACTGGTATACTTGGGTAATTGCCCAAGTCAGTCATTTAAGCCAAGACTTTAAACGGAGAGCTAGCACAAGAGTCCCATAGCCCTTCAGTCCCAGACTACTTTAGGAAGTTGCCTCAGAGTTCCAGAAGAACCAACAGACACGGCCCTCTGAATATTAGGCTAATTTTAATGTTTTTATTCATAAGCTAACAGTCGACTGGATAAACCAAATATATATGGGACAAATGACCACAACCACCCAGTCACATTTCTGCAAGGTTCTCTGAAGGTTCTGAACATTTGATGGACACAGCAAGTTCTGGGAGGACACGTAATTTTCAAAGTGCAGACCACGCCTGCTCAGCTAAGAAAAGAAAAGAGGACCTGAGAAATTTGGGCTGGAGTTCTGGGGGGCTTTGAGCTGATGGGACCCGAAGCCAGTACAGGCAGAGGTTGAGCATAACTGGACCATCAGGAGGAGCAGGGGCGGTGGTGAGGTGCGAACTTTCGCCACATGAAGTAGTAATAAAGGAGGAGGAGTTTGGGCGTGGTCCTTCTCCCTAACTATTAGTTATTACATAACTCCATCTTCAAGCCAACATCTCATTTCCATAAACAAAATTAAAGGGGAATTCCACCAAATTAGCAAGATCATCCTAGATTACAGATCAAGAGATGCTGAAATGAGCTGGGGACCAAATTATCAGGAGCCTTTAAACAAAGTTAAGATTAGGGCTGCACGATATATCGTAGATATACAATCTGTGAACGTGCAAGTCTCACATCGCAGGCCGTGCAAGGTCATGGATGGCCACTTGGATATTTATAAAATTTGCAAAGATCATTTCCCAGGACATATCTAGGTTCTATCCTCCAAAAACTGTTCATTTACACCAATTTTGGATTAGGCAGAGGACTTCTTGACCTCTTAATCTCTGAAAATCTCAGAATATATAACCATGCTCTTTCTAATATCTGGCAGTCCTGGAGAAAAACGAAAGGGCTGGAAATGCACTGGCAACTTTTATACGTTTATCCAAACATCTCCCTAATTATCCGATAGCTCGCCTTAACCCCCATCCTCAAAGCGCATAAAACCCATAAACCAGAATAATTAAAACGTACTTGCATTTGGGAAAAATCTGACATTTATTAAAATACTAATTTTCCTTCTTCCCTCATTTGCCACCTCACCCCTCAGCCACCCCTGCAGGTCCACTGAGCGCCACTGCAGAACATGCATGCAAGACCTTTTGAGGGAAAACGTCCATTCTGAACAGGAATATAGGCCCAGATCAACAGCCCAATGAACTGGGGCTATTCGGACCCCCAGCTCCTTCCAAAATCACCAATAATGCAGAAATCAGAGCTACCACGATTCTTGAGAGCAACTCCTTTCTCTTGTAAAGAAACTCTACTGCACGACTTTGGCGACTTGTTGAAAGATTAGTTAAATTCCCCTTAAAAACACCAACACACCGGGCCTCATTCTCCACCTTCCGCACCACCTGATAAGAGTTCTTTAACATGTCCGAACAGAAAGTCTAGGTCGTACTCAGGATGCTCGTATAATGGTAGATTTCTCCTAGGGAATGGTTGGAGAAGGAGGCCCATTGCTCCCAGAAGGAAAAAAAAAATTAAATAATAATAAATCTTTTCAGGTCACAAGGTGTGTGTAGGGTTGTTCAGTAGGTTGAATTTATTCAAGTCGTGGTTAAAAACAGACCAACGGCAGAACAGGTGGAGCTCGTTCTGGGTTCTTGAACAGGAATGACCGTGATGAGAGGTGGGGACACTCAGAAGAGAATCGCTCGCGCACACCGTTTAAATATATACCATCTCTCCATTAGAACCAGTAGGGTGCTACTAGTTTGGGCCCCACGAATAAGGCAGAAGAGTCCAGCCAAATAATAATAATAATAATAATAATAATTATTATATAATAATACATTATGTTACAGGTTTTAACAACTTCAGCTTTTCTCCATTTTTCTCTTTTGATTGAAGGTGAAGGTTGTTAAAAAAAGAAATGAAAAGAAAAGGAGGGAGAAAGAAACGGGTGGGTCGCTTAGATAACTTTCTTCAGTTCGTCGTACAGGACTAGCACGAAGGCTCCGCCCATGCCTCGGAGAACGTTGGACCAGGCGCCCTTGAAGAAGGCCTTGCCGCCCTCATCCCGCGCAATCTTCCTCCAGCAGTCAATGGTGCCGGTGTACATGATGTCGGCTGTAAACACAACAGCAGGACGTTAGTAAGTCATTGCGGTGTAGCAGCGGCTCACCTGGATACTTTTCTGCACCAAATATTGATTAAACATTTGATAGAATTTTAATTTGTACATTTATTTAAATTTGGACGCCTCATTTTCAGCACCGCTGGGGGGATTTCAGTACTCCGGCCGAACCCTAATAAACCCGTTAAACTTACAGATACAAAGATACAATCTGAATTTGACATGGTTGAATCTTCGGACCTCCCCAACTGTCCATTTATGATTTATAAAATATTCAAAATCATGTTTTGAATAAACTGATTGATGCCAATTCAATTCAGTAACATACAGCTACTGATTTAGCCTAGAGACCTTCAGCTGCACCTGTACACACCTAAAGGGTTGTATTATGTAGGATTTTGTAGTGAGGTACAATGCAAGGCAGCCGGTCAGGATATAGCTCATTAACCTAGACTAGTATTAAAAGGAACAGTTGGGGGAAAATAAATAAATAAATAAATGCTGACGCAAAAAGCTTGCATCTTAAACAGCAACTTTACAGGAGAGGGGTAGAGAGCTTTTCTATTGGTCCATGCATCATGCTAACATGGATACTGCCAGATTCACATGATTGAGAAATGTAAAAATGAGGATAAGGTTTTTGCATGGCGGCAACACAAATCTGGTTTGCTTCCAAGGTTCCGAGATGCTGGAAGCTAGTCTGAAAATCTGCTAATCTGACTGGACGAGCAAGTTCATGGGTTTTAGATCTGCAGGCGGTCTACAGCAGAGTAAACTAGTTTTTGCTAATTAAGGGAGTGTTTGCAAAGTTTTACCTCCTTTGCGGCCAGACTGCATCATCATACGACGTCTGACTGTGTCGAAGGGGTAGGATGTGAGACCAGCAACAGCGGTCACAGTCTGAGCGATCATCCAGCTCACAACGATGTGGGTGTTCTTGGGGTCAGGCAGCATGCCTGTGAAAATTACAGAGACGTTAATGAGACAACTGGTCAAAAGACTGATGTGCATTAGAGGGCATGAACAATATATATAAAATATATATTTTTTTATAAATGTATATATATATATATATATATATATATATATATATATATATATATATATATATATATATATATATATATATATATAAAATAAACCATTGACCCATCTTTACACCTAGAGGTGGGCAATATACAGAAATATTTAATGGTATTGTGATCAATTTTGGAAGGGACACACACAATATACTCAATCTGAGCATACTGTGGATAATGGCATTGCTTAAAGAACACTGATCAACTGGCCAGTTCATTACCAGGTGTAATTAGCCCTGTTTAATTGGAGAAAATTCAGTGTACCAAAGATGGGATGGTATTTGAACAGGGGTTTAAGAACCTGATGTTCACTGATGTTGGTGTCCATCAATATTGCAATAAATGTCATGTAGCCTGACAATGTCTTTAAATAGGGTTTTAATAATAATAAAGATAATAAAAATAAATATAATCAACTTTACTATATATCCCAACCCTACTCACACATCTGAAACAGTTAATGCATGTTAACACTTCTATATTTTTTTAATTTATGAAATTAAAGTGAAGTAAATTAAATTATACTTTGAATAAAATGTATAGTATATTAAAAAAATAAAAATGTTTAATCAGCAGAAATCATAACAGTGCCCTTTGAAAAAGTGTTCATGTAGAGTCTACATGAAGAATTTCATAAATTTAATAAAGTAATTTCTTTAAAAGTACAGATAATCACATCTCTATCATTCATTTAAGGTGTAACGCTCACTTCCAGCTCAGACCGGAGGACCCAGCCCCTTTATACACGTCAGCAGGACTGAGCTAGGACTGACCTCAGTAAAGCCAAGGTGAAATAATTAGCTTCCCAAGTCCAAGCCACTTCCTTCACCTCACCTGCAGTGATCCCCACCCACCTAAGACCCTACAGACTTCCTACAGGAGCAGGGTAATAGGATCAGCAGGAAGGATAAAAAGTCGCCGAAGCGCGGCCCCCGACGAACCCGCGCTGAACTCACCTTTAGCGGTGTCGTAGATGCCAAAGTAGGCCGCTCTGTAGATGATGATGCCCTGCACGGACACGTTGAAGCCCTGGTAGAGTCCCTTCAGACCATCCGACCTGAAAATCTTCACCAAGCAGTTCCCGAGACCGGTGAACTCTCTCTCCTGGCCGGCTTTGCCCACATCAGCGGCCAGACGGGTTCTGGCGAAGTCGAGGGGGTAGACGAAGCAGAGGGAGGTGGCTCCGGCAGCACCGCCAGACGCCAAGTTACCGGCGAAGTACCTCCAGAACTGCGTGTGCTTGTCGACGCCGTCCAGGAACACCTTCTTGTACTTGTCCTTGAAGGCGAAGTTGAGGGCCTGGGTGGGGAAGTACCTGATCACGTTGGCCAGGTTACCTCTCCAGAAGGACAGGAAGCCCTGCTCCTTGGGGATGCGGACCACGCAGTCCATGATGCCTTTGTACTGCTTGTCGACTGTGATCTGCTTGCTGGCATGCTGGACCTGCGGGACGTCAAACGAGATGAAATTCGATCTTATAGAATTTATCGATATTCGGAGATAGCTGATTGTTTATATATCAATACAATACAATACTTAGGCGATTCTGGATACAACAGTTATACAGGTATAGCTACTGGAGTAGTAGTCTGGGGCCGCTGTATTAGCTTGTAGCCAATACGATTAGACAGCGACGCTAAAGCCCAACTTTTACTTCATATATTCTACTTTTCTCTTGTTTTTTCCCACTCTGTACGTGATCCTACTGAACCAATGTTTATATTTAGAGCCACTGCATTGTGATTCACTTCGATTTGGTCCAATTTGCTTCATTATTGATTATGTATTGACCTCTATAAACAACCCAGGACTCCCTTATACCAGTGCATCCCTAAAATCAATCAACGATTAAGAAAACCGAAATTAACCTTAAACTTAACCACATTTTAAGGTCACCCAACCTCAGGCTTGGCTATATGGCCATATATGATATTTTGCCAATCATGATATTCAGCTGTAGCTCAACAGAGAGATCAGAAGGTGGTCTTGTAGAAAGACAACAGCGATCATTTTGGTATATGGATCCTCCACCATTCAAAGCCAAGTGTCTTATATACATTTATAAATATTTATATATAAAAGGGGACAAGTTCTGTGTCCCGGATAAGCTCAGAAAAGCCAAAATGATGATAATTCTGCGTCCACCTCTACTTCTTGTGACCTTGTGGACCTACCAGTACCTCTCTCCAACGACCCACAGCCCCACTTCACCTTGCTCCTCACCCTCTACAGCTAGCCTTATCCAGGCCCGGCCTAGCAGAGGTGTCCCCTTGTCGCGACCTTGGCTGCAAACCACCTTTAAACGAGGTATAATCTACCTTAAGAGCCTGTCTCAGCTTCCCACGGCCAGCGAAGCGCGCTTCTCCTGCAGGGGACAAGATGTACAACCTTTGCATACCAAGATGGGAGCTGCATTACATAACCCACCCAGCTCCTTCCCCTCCCCAGTCATCTACTCCCAGTGAGAAAACCGTGCGCACACCGGTCACCCACAGCCAAACTGGGTCGACATCTGCATATACTGGGAGTCTGGGGTGTTTAGAGGGGGCATCTGATCACCAGGCCAGTGGACAGAGCCCCAATGTCACCTCAATGACTAGCTTAGCCACACAGGGCTAACGCTGGAGGGCATGGTTAAGCTCCAGCAGGTCACTCCACTGAAAACTAGCTAAAATAGAATATAAAGGGGGGTAAAAATGAGAACACCTGATTTAGGGAGGTTTTAGCTGCTATTTTAGGCAGTTCTAGGGTTTCTGTATTGATCTCCATTCATACAGTAATTAATTTAAGCTACATTATATTAAATTCTGCAGCCTTTTGCAGTCAAAATAATAAAATTGTGCACTTCAGCTCTGTATACTGCATATTTACATATTTACTGTATAAATAGTTTGATAAGTAATATATATAAATAAATAAAAATATAATGAACCTCTATAAATGTTAAAAGTTGACGTAAGAATCGTGTCAAGCGATTATAACTATATAATATTATTAAATACGTGCTCTTATTGTTGTTAATAATAATAATGATGATGATGACACTAACGCTGTGGAAGCACCGGGCTCAGCCCGCAGGCAGACCCCAGCCAGACTGCCCTTCCCACCGCGGCAGACCCGGCGGATGCTCGCCGCTCGGTTACCTGAAGGAGCAGCTTCACTCTCTCGATGGGAGCAACAGCTGTCTTGGAGATTGCGGCGGCGATTCCTCCGGCCAAGAAGTCCTTGGCGAACGAGATGGCGGTCTCACTCATGGTGCGGCGGCTGCTTAGTTCTGCTCCCCCGATGCTGATGTTCGCGAGTCCGGCCTGCGCTGCGCTGCCCCTCCGCTAGCTGCTGTTCGGCCGCTCGGTCGAAATGGCCGATTTTATAGACGCTCAGGACGGTGCAGGCGCGCAGCTCGCGAGACACAACGGGATCTCAGCGTGCCTATTGTGATTGGTCCGTCTGTTCTTTAGAGGCTGAAATGTCTTATTGTGATTGGTCCGTCTGTTCTTTAGAGGCTGGAATGTCTTATTGTGATTGGTCCGTCTGTTCTTTAGAGGCTGGAATGTCTTATTGTGATTGGTCCGTCTGTTCTTTAGAGGCTGGAATGTCTTATTGTGATTGGTCCGTCTGTTCTTTAGAGGCTGAAATGTCTTATTGTGATTGGTCCGTCTGTTCTTTAGAGGCTGGAATGCCTATTGTGATTGGTCCGTCTGTTCTTTAGAGGCTGGAATGCCTATTGTGATTGGTCCGTCTGTTCTTTAGAGGCTGGAATGTCTTATTGTGATTGGTCCGTCTGTTCTTTAGAGGCTGGAATGCCTTATTGTGATTGGTCCGTCTGTTCTTTAGAGGCTGGAATGTTTCATTGTGATTGGTCCGTCTGTTCTTTAGAGGCTGGAATGCCTTATTGTGATTGGTCCGTCTGTTCTGTAGAGGCTGGAATGTCTTATTGTGATTGGTCCGTCTGTTCTTTAGAGGCTGGAATGTTTCATTGTGATTGGTCCGTCTGTTCTTTAGAGGCTGGAATGTCTTATTGTGATTGGTCCGTCTGTTCTTTAGAGGCTGGAATGCCTATTGTGATTGGTCCGTCTGTTCTTTAGAGGCTGGAATGTCTTATTGTGATTGGTCCGTCTGTTCTTTAGAGGCTGGAATGCCTTATTGTGATTGGTCCGTTTTTTCTTTAGAGGCTGGAATGCCTATTGTGATTGGTCCGTCTGTTCTTTAGAGGCTGGAATGTCTTATTGTGATTGGTCCGTCTGTTCTTTAGAGGCTGGAATGCCTTATTGTGATTGGTCCGTTTTTTCTTTAGAGGCTGGAATGCCTTATTGTGATTGGTCCGTCTGTTCTTTAGAGGCTGGAATGTCTTATTGTGATTGGTCCGTCTGTTCTTTAGAGGCTGGAATGCCTATTGTGATTGGTCCGTCTGTTCTTTAGAGGCTGGAATGTCTTATTGTGATTGGTCCGTCTGTTCTTTAGAGGCTGGAATGCCTTATTGTGATTGGTCCGTTTTTTCTTTAGAGGCTGGAATGCCTTATTGTGATTGGTCCGTCTGTTCTTTAGAGGCTGGAATGTCTTATTGTGATTGGTCCGTCTGTTCTTTAGAGGCTGGAATGCCTATTGTGATTGGTCCGTCTGTTCTTTAGAAGCTGGAATGTCTTATTGTGATTGGTCCGTCTGTTCTTTAGAGGCTGGAATGCCTATTGTGATTGGTCCGTCTGTTCTTTAGAGGCTGGAATGTCTTATTGTGATTGGTCCGTCTGTTCTTTAGAGGCTGGAATGTCTTATTGTGATTGGTCCGTCTGTTCTTTAGAGGCTGGAATGTCTTATTGTGATTGGTCCGTCTGTTCTTTAGAGGCTGGAATGTCTTATTGTGATTGGTCCGTCTGTTCTTTAGAGGCTGGAATGCCTTATTGTGATTGGTCCGTCTGTTCTTTAGAGGCTGGAATGCCTTATTGTGATTGGTCCGTCTGTTCTTTAGAGGCTGGAATGCCTTATTGTGATTGGTCCGTCTGTTCTGTAGAGGCTGGAATATCTTATTGTGATTGGTCCGTCTGTTCTTTAGAGGCTGGAATGTCTTATTGTGATTGGTCCGTCTGTTCTTTAGAGGCTGGAATGTCTTATTGTGATTGGTCCGTCTGTTCTTTAAAGGCTGGAATGTCTTATTGTGATTGGTCTTTAGAGATAGAAAATGCCTTACTGTGATTGGTCCGTCTGTTCTTTAGAGATAGGAAATGCCTTATTGTGATTGGTCCGTCTGTTCTTTAGAAGTAGGAAATGCCTTATTGTGATTGGTCCGTCTGTTCTTTAGAAGTACGAAATGCCTTATTGTGATTGGTCCGTCTGTTCTTTAGAAGTAGGAAATGTCTTATTGTGATTGGTCCGTCTGTTCTTTAGAGGCTGGAATGTCTTATTGTGATTGGTCCGTCTGTTCTGTAGAGGCTGGAATGTCTTATTGTGATTGGTCTTTAGAGATAGAAAATGCCTTACTGTGATTGGTCCGTCTGTTCTTTAGAGATAGGAAATGCCTTATTGTGATTGGTCCGTCTGTTCTTTAGAAGTAGGAAATGCCTTATTGTGATTGGTCCGTCTGTTCTTTAGAAGTACGAAATGCCTTATTGTGATTGGTCCGTCTGTTCTTTAGAAGTAGGAAATGCCTTATTGTGATTGGTCCGTCTGTTCTTTAGAAGTAGGAAATGCCTTATTGTGATTGGCCCGTCTGTTATTTAAGCGCTGTGATTGGTTCAACTGTTTTTCATCTGCTCAAATGCCTTATTGTGATTGGTCCATCTGTTCTTTAGAAGAGCTAAAATAACGTATTGTCATTGGCCCGTCTGTTCTTTAAAAGCTGTGATTGGCTCAACTGTTTTCAGCTGCTCAAATGCCTTATTGCGATTGGTCCGTCTGTTCTTTAGAAGTAGGAAATGCCTTATTGTGATTGGCCGGTCTGTTCTTTAGAAGAGCTAAAATAACGTATTGTCATTGGCCCGTCTGTTTTTTAGAAGCTGGAATGTCTAACTGTGATTGGCCAGTCTGCTCTTTCAGAGATTTCATTGGTTCATCTCTTCTTTATCTGCTCTAATGTCTTTATTGTGATAGGCAGGTCAGGTTCTTTAAGAGCTGTAATTGGCTCAACTGTTTTCAGCTGCTCAAATGCCTTATTGCGATTGGTCCGTCTGTTCTTTAGAAGTAGGAAATGCCTTATTGTGATTGGCCGGTCTGTTATTTAGAAGAGCTAAAATAACATATTGTCATTGGCCCATCTGTTCTTTAGAAGCTGGAATGCCTTATTGGCCGGTCTGTTCTTTAAGAGCTGTGATTGGCTCAACTGTTCTTCAGCTGCTCAAATGTCTTTATGTGATTGGCCTGTCTGTTCTTTAGACGCTGGACTGTCTTATTAAGATGGGAACCCTTTCTCAGCTGCAGATGATCAGAACATGGTTGGAGAGGATTCTTCTGGAGGAGTCTCAGTATCTTATTTAAACCTCAGACGTTTCGTCTGGTCTGATCTTGATGGTTGAAGTGAGTGAGGGGTGAAGAAGATCACCATGGCCAGACCAATGTTCATTTAATAATCATATATATGTATATTATAATAATGTTATACATAATTATCCCCATCCTGACAGGTCTGCCTCCCCGTCAGACGCAGGAATTGTCAGAGTTCTATTAATACACTGGCCCGCCCCC
This sequence comes from Salminus brasiliensis, assembly GCF_030463535.1. NCBI lineage: Eukaryota > Metazoa > Chordata > Actinopteri > Characiformes > Bryconidae > Salminus > Salminus brasiliensis. The sequence goes on along the minus strand of NC_132878.1, from coordinate 2,827,338 downwards.
TGATTCACAGAACACTGTGCTACAGGGAGTGAACAGAGTGTACATGACGGACCCAAAATAGTGAGTTATTACATTGCTGGAGTTTCAGTACAGGACAATTAGTTTACTATGTGCGTTACTGGGAAGTGCATACACTCAACAAAGCCACCTCTCAGCTCAGCAGAGCAAACACTTCCTAGAAAATTATCAATGGAATGGGAAATATGATAAAACACGAGGGTATCGGACCTGGTTTTGAATGGGCAACTTCTCATTAGGGCCTCTTCCAGTAAAACTAAGCATCAATACAAACAACAGCAACCTACAAAGTGTATGTTTTAATGCAACTGTTAGCAGCTTTATCTCTGGATTATGAAGTTTTATATACATAAGCATATTCATGTACATAAATGAAATGTTAAATTGGCCAAAAAAGCCAGTTTTAACACCTAATCTATCATTAAATTCAGTGTTTTGGTCACAAAACACTGCAGATCTCTAACAAAACTGCAGAAAATAGCAATTTAATTGTGAAAAAAGTTATAAAAGTAATGTTAGATATTCAGAAATACCAAAATTCTTAATTTTAGAGCAATTGGAGCAAGTTCTGACCTTTTTTCCTTCATTAAACTAAACCAACCTAATGACCTCGGCTTGTCAGAACGGAATATCAGATATCCTGGGCCTATTCCCATCAAAATAAAAGTAACTTTTATTAGTTTTATTATTTTATTATATATATTTTATTAGCTACTTCAGTAAGGTCAATATTTCTCTGCTTCAGAGACCTCCAATTACACGCCTCCCAGGCCGAGGTTTACCTTAAGCTGTACTTGTACTAGAGTCTAGCCTCTTTAGGACTCATATCTTAGGTCAGATATGAACGCGAGAGCCGAACAGAATAGAGAGTAGATCACTGTGTGAAAAGTTAAAGACCACATCCGTCACATGACTGGATAATCCATGACCCGTGTTCATTCAGTGTCCTGCCAGGCCGAGTATATATTTATATATATAGTCCTGAAGAAGCAGCTGAGTGGACATTCTCAGCTGACGCTGAGGCGTAAAGTCAGCCAAGAATAGAGTTCAGTACAAGGGCTTTTGTCAGGTGTCCTCTGAACAGCCATGGCTGAGGCCTGTGGTCACTGCAAAACTGACCGAAAGCCTCCATTGAAGCCTGGGAACAGCAGTAAAACCAGTCATCGACTCTGTATTTTGTACAATTTATACTGTATGTCCAAAAGTTTGTGGACACCCCTTCTAATGAATGCATTCAGCTACTTTAAGTTGCAACAGTTGCTGATACAGGTGTAGGGCAAATGCACACACACACACACAGCTTGTCTAGTCCCTGTACAGAAGAAGTACTGCCAATAGAATAGGACTCTCTGGAGCAGATCAACATCATGAACCTATTGGCACTATGCTGCCTAATAATGCCAGGTGTGGGCTAGAGGGGTATTTATAAAAACCCCCAGCATTGAGGAGCAGTGGAAGAGCTGTGTTCTCTGGAATGATGGTGGTGATGGAGCTCCATCCAGTACTTTTAGGATGAGTTGGGGATGATGAGGTGGGGTGGTGGTGATCATTCATCCAACATCCAGACCTCACTAACGCTCTTGTTGCTGGATGCAATCAAATCCTCACAGCAATGCTCCTCCAAAATCTAGAGTCTTCTTCCCTGGACATGTAGAAACAGTTGCTCCAACAAAAGCAGCATCAACTCTTCTTAATACCCCTGATTTCAGAAGAAAGGCTAAATGAGCAGGTGTCCAAATACTTTTTTTTTTAGATAGTGTATCTGTGACTGTAAATAGTTAACTGAGTAAAACATGACTTACTTTCCAAAAGGCTTCTTGTCTTTTGGAATCTTGAGAGATGGTTGCTAGGGTTTCTCAGTTTGTCCCTGTGCTGTTGATATAGATAGTTGCTATACCAGGTAGCTGCTAGGTTGCTAGGTTGCTAAGTGGTTGAGACAGTATCTCAGGTGGTTGTGATGGTGTTGCAAGATGGTTGCTGCGGTATTTAAGGTGGTTACTATGTGGCTGGGAATATTGAATATACTTCTGTAAGGTTCTGTGAGGTTCTGTGAGGTTCTGTAAGGTTCTGTGAGGTTCTAAGCTCGTCTTGCTGCTCTGCTCTTTTGAGGTCTATCCACAGATGTTCGACAATGTTTAGGACAAGGCCATGGAAAACCTTCAGCTTGGTCTTTCTGAGGTGCATTGTGGGGTTTAAGGTGTGTTCAGGATCGATAATCTGCTGTAGAAACTCCTCCCCTTTGAGCTATGCGTCCAGAATTTGCTGGTATTGAACTAAATCTATTCTTCCCTCTAGCTGCTGCTCTCTCTGCCACTGGCTGCAACACAAACCCAGAGCATGATGGATCCACCCTCGTGCTTAACAGTTGGAGAGGTGTTCTTTTCATGAAAGCATCTGATCAGTTCGATGTCGTCTTCATCAGTCCACAGGGCCTGTTCTCAGAATGGTTTAGGGCTTGTTTAGATTTAGTTGTTTTGAAAACGTTTGATGGAGGGAAAGGTCTCTGTTACGACCCTGGGTGTTGGCACTCTGCCTGACCTGCGGGGGCAGTGTAGGTACGGGCAGTTAAGATCAGAAGAACAGCTCATATTAGTGCAGGAGTCGCTGCACAGTAGAACAGTGCACCACCGCTCCAGAGCCTGCTCAATCTTCCTGAAAGTCCAAAACAACATCTTCCTGAAAGGTTTGTCATGAGACATCCTGTCCCCTCTGATGTCCTCTTACAGAAGGACCATTTAGGACCCAATACATTAGCCAGCCGATGTAGCTAGCATGCTACTGATTACCCAGCTGAGCTGGTCCACCCACCTTGGCTGTATTAGCTATCATGCTACTAGTTAACCAGTCAGGCTGATGTCCCTTGGACTGTATTATTAGCTAGCATGCTACTGGTTAACCAGCTGAGTTGCCCCCACCCCCTTCACTGTGAGTTTTATATAGTGGTTGTTTATTTTTTATTGCTTTATTATTTTATTTGGATCCAGATTATCTGCTGATCTTGCACAAGGTTAGCTCGATAGCGAATAGCGAGTGCATGATAGCTAGATTTACCTGTTGGGATCAGCTTTATATGCCAGCATAGCAACGACAATATTATATCGTTGAAGTTAATATGAGCTATTATGTGAATCACATTTAATAAATAAAGTTAATTAGCGACGCTTTATCCAGATAAAAAATTCTCAGTGATGATCAGTAAATATCTCAACACCAGACCTCAGCTTGACCTCCACCCTTCTACCATTTCTTAATAACATCAAACGGCATCAAACGGCTTCCTGCTATCTTCTCCTAGTCTCCTCAGACTCCGATTTTTCAGTGCTTTCAGGCTCTAATGTTTAGCAGCAGAACGTCATTCTTTAACTTTATGCCTTATGGAGATCAGTTCTCCAAAGATCTCCAAATTTCCAATTCACAGTAACGCACATCTTGACCAGAAACCTTTGCATGCCACTGTACGACCAACTGACCATGACCTCAGGCCTGTAATGGAGTTCATAAGGAACCAGAGTATCATTGGCCACAGTGGGAAAACCCAGGCCAAAAGTCAAGGCCAGAAGTGGACAGAGGTGAGCAGAGCAGCCTGAACCCGTCCATCTGAAACAGCTCACTGTAGAGAAACCTACCAACTGTTCTGTGCAGCGCTGGTCAACCAGGTGCATGGTGGAACTAGGCATTGTCGCCATGACTACAACACAAATATCGCCCTTCCATTTACTATCCAAACCCACCAGAGAACCTACAGGTGTCTTCTGAGTGGCTGAGCTGGTAGAAAAACAGCAAATGTGGTAAAGGTACATTGACTTCGGGGACTATTATTTACCGCACAGCGCCCTGCATGTATCCCTCCACCGTGAATGTTTTTAAGGACATGTTTTTAGCCTACTTTTGGTAGAAAAGTGTCTCGGGCATCAGGCAGTGTCTTCATAACCATTAGGAGGAAGAACTATCTGTGAGGGAGCTTTTCGAGGCTCCCTGGTACCACTCACCACCACTGTCTTTCTCTACAATGGAGCGAACAAGCACTTCCCTTCACCTCCTGACCATTTAACTGAATTACCACGGTACTGTGCTCCTTTTATAGTGTGGAATATTGTGATGACATATCGCAATATATATATTAGGACCTATACAAATTTAAAAAAAAAAAAAAAATAAATATATATATATATATATATATATATATATATTTGTTTTTTTTTTAAAGGTCGTAATTGTTTCTTCAGCTAACCTCTAATGACACGAAAGGTCAGAAATACAGGATAATCTCACCGTATTTGAACTAATTCTTTACTTTCCACTTTCCATCAGATATCACAAATACATTTGGTCCTTGAGCATGAATATGCCTGCTGCCCTTTTCCATTATTATTATTATTACTACCATTATTCTACATATACGCTTCAGAAATAATACAAATTCAGTGCATTACTGCCATTTCACACTGGGACGTTCAGAAATGCTACAAAGGCTACAGCATCAGGGCCATGCAAGATCTATTGCTGTACAATAATAATAATAAAAAGGATAATAATGGTAAGATTAAGGGATTTCAAATACATTAAACAAATATTGTGAAGGTTTCAGCTTTCAGGAAATTCTCTGACATTTTGAAGATGACAAAATTTTACCAGGGTTAAAATAATCAAAATAATAATAATAATAATAATAATAATAAATAAAAAAAACAACAACACATACATACACAATACGTCCAGAAGAAGCCTGTATAGCTTCCATAGAAAAGCACGGACCAATAGAATTGGGCACCCTGGAGCAACAATGAGCACATGACCCCTTAAGGTCACCGTGCCCGATGCAGAGCGTGGGCTAGAGGGATATAAATACCCCCAGCACTGAGTTGTGGAGTTCTCTGGAGTGGTGATGGAGCTCCATCCATTGGCAGAACTAATCATCCAGCATCAGTACCTGACCTCACTGTTGCTCTCGCTCTTGTACGGCTGATTGCAATCAAATCCTCCTGTGCGCAAATGTTCCGACATGTAGTGTTACATCTTCTCAGAAGAGTAAAACCTGTTACTGCAGCAAAGGGGGGGGGGGGGGGGGGTGTTACTCTTGATTTCTGAAGAAATGCTGGGGAGGCATGTGTACAGTGTAAATAATGTACATCATATGGTCTACATTTTAGACCCATAACCATAACATTTAACATACCATCAATGTCACGCAAAACATAAAAAACCTTGTATCTCCAAAGCAGCAACTTTACAGGAGAAGGAAAAAACCTTCTGAACTTTCAAAGGAAGAAAAGATGTTACTCCAGGTCATTTTGGAGCATTTCTATTGGTCCGTTCATCATGAAATTCTAATACAGTATAAAGAGCAACTGCCAAATTATAAATTATTATGAATAATGTCAAAAAGTAAAATGATCAAAAATGGAGATACAGTGGGGTTGGTTTATGGTTTTGGTTTCTGTCATTAAAACTTGGTAATATTTGGAAACACCAGTAATTTTTTTACACTGTGTGAAGATTTCATGATGAAAGGACCAACAGAAATGATCAGAACTGAACCTGAATAAAATCTTTCTCAATTAAATTAAGTTTACTAAAAAGTTTGTAAAAAAAATAATCTAAATATCTATAAATTAATTTAAGTTTTAATTATATCTATATTTATATTAATTTGATATTATTTAATATAAAACTGATGTTAGAACTGGTAGCGCTCCCTGTTACACACAATGAAGCCCAAAAGTCTGAGACCACTTGACCATTTGATTTTTTTTTACATTTATTACAAAAAAAACTAATAAATGAAGCTATAATGAGTGAAATTCAGCAGAATTATTCAATATTAGGCTCTACTTGAGGGTGAATATTCAGACGTGTTGTGCTCAGTCTGCGCTCTTTCACTGAAGCTGGTGTTCAGACAACTCTCAGGTGGGTCAAATCTGTGAAGTATGTACAGCTCGAGTGTATACACAGTCATTAAAGCAATAGGAGGACACACCACCAAATACTGGGGATCTCAGATCTCTGGACCTCACTGCGTATTTCACAACGTATAACACAAGTCAAATATACAGAACTGTGCAAAGGTCTCTGTACCTGTAATTAACTCTATATAACATTAGAATAAACCCAAATAAATAAAAAGTCAGTGGTCAGTGAGAGTGTCTACCTGTAATTAACTCTATATAACATTAGAATAAACCCAAAAAACATAAAGTCAGTGGTCAGTGAGAGTGTCTACCTGTAATTAACTCTATATAACATTAGAATAAACCCAAATAAACATAAAGTCAGTGGTCAGTGAGAGTGTCTACCTGTAATTAACTCTATATAACATAAGAAAAAAAACAAATAAACATAACGTCAGTGGTCAGTGAGAGTGTCAACCTGTAATTAACTCTATATAACATTAATTCTACATAACATTAGAATAAATCCTAATAAACATAAAGTTAGTGAGAGTGTCTACCTGTAATCAACTCTATATAACATTAGAATAAACCCAAATAAACATGAAGTCAGTGTTTAGTGAGAGTGTCTACCTGTAATTAACTCTATATAACATTAGAATAAACCCAAATAAACATAAAGTCAGTGGTCAGTGAGAGTGTCTACCTGTAATTAACTCTATATAACACTAGACTAAACCCTAATAAACATAAAGTCAGTGGTCAGTGAGAGTGTCTACCTGTAATTAACTCTATATAACATTAGAATAAACCCAAATAAACAAAGTCAGTGGTCAGTGAGAGTGTCTACCTGTAATTAACTCTATATAACATTAGAAAAAAAACAAATAAACATAACGTCAGTGGTCAGTGAGAGTGTCAACCTGTAATTAACTCTATATAACATTAATTCTACATAACATTGAATAAATCCTAATAAACATAAAGTTAGTGAGAGTGTCTACCTGTAATCAACTCTATATAACATTAGAATAAACCCAAATAAACATAAAGTCAGTGGTCAGTGAGAGTGTCTACCTGTAATTAACTCTATATAACAATAGACTAAACACTAATAAACATAAAGTCAGTGGTCAGTGAGAGTGTCTACCTGTAATTAACTCTATATAACACTAGACTAAACCCTAATAAACATAAAGTCAGTGGTCAGTGAGAGTGTCTACCTGTAATTAACTCTATATAACATTAGAATAAACTCAAATAAACATAAAGTCAGTGGTCAGTGAGAATGTCTACCTGTAATTAACTCTATATAACATTAGAATAAACCTAAATAAAGTGTGTCAGTGGTCAGTATATTAGTATTTTTACTTTAAATAAAATATTACTGCCCAGAAAAACAGCTTTTAGGATTATTTACTCAGAATCCTGAGACTTTTGCACAGTCCTGTATATAAAGAGTGGGATCTGTATCAGATCAGTGTTTGTTACAGTAGTTTGAGTTAGGTTGGTCATCCACAGAAGGAACTGCTTAGCTAAAAAAAGTACATTTTACACAGTTTTCCCAGACAAGTATAGTGCATTTTCACATCTTTACGAGGCTAACATAGCTAACAAACCGTGTGGAAGCGGTCAGTAATCTCTTACAGACTTAATTGTGTGTTTTCTACACTGTGGTTTCTCACTCTTAGCTACAAACATGGACTGAGGTACGTTAGCATAGCTAAAAACAGCAGCAGCGGCCATCTTGAAGCCTGAATTCTGCCTGTATGTTTGTCCATTTGTCCTCGACAGACTCTTCAGAGCAGGAGGGGCTGTTTCTATTACTGTAAAGTCTTAGTATTAGACTGGCTGTGCATTAGAAAGGTCAGTGTAAGGTTCGTGGAGTCGAGGGGAGAGACTGGGAAGACGTCAACGAAACTAGAATGCCCACGGAAATAGCTCTGCAGTAACGCTGCCTTCAAGCCGTGACGGAAATATCGTAACATAACATAACCGTGTAATTTTTTAATGAGTCTAGACTTTTCTAGACTAGTGAATTGAACCTTGAAGGTCTTGAAGGAATTGAAGGTCTGGACCAAGGTTCACTCTAGAACATGATATACCTACGTCCCATTGCTTCTCCCTATACTTGTCATTGATTGATTTGTAAGAGGGCGATTTGGCATTGGACATCGATGTGCTGTCAATTTGGAGAGTGGCCCAAATCCAGTGTTTTACCGAATTCTGACTTCCTGCCAGAATCCGACTCCCTTTGAGTGCACAGGCATAAAGCATTTTAAAATTTTATCAGATTTTCATCCATTTTCAATTACACATCCCAGACATACTCCCCACCATTGCAATAGCATACGCCCCCCTCTGACTCGTGCACAGTCAAGCCTCTCATTTTTCGAACTGACGCCAATGCAACATCGCCGGGCAACCTGCAGGAAAGGCACCAAAGCACCAGCCTGCAGACGCCAGTGATGGCCAGCATCGCTGCAATGTAGGGGGAGAGCGCCATCTACCCACCCTGGAGAGAGCAAGGCCAATTGTGCACTCTCAGGCTTCGGCTGCCGATGGCTAGCTGCATGACCGGGATTCAAACCAGCGATCCTCTGATCACAGTGATCAGATCCAGGGCCCCACATTTTTTTTTTATTTCTGATTATAAATAAGGGTTAATCCACAGTTATGGTAGATACAGGCACGTAACTAGTGCACCCTGTTGCGTCTGTATTGCTGTGATAGCCTGCTTTATCCTCCTGCAGTTGGTCTGAAAGTGTGAATCTCCAAAAAAGTGTTCTTACTGCAAACCCATCGAATCATGGTTCAGTTAGATCTGGTTTGAGACCATCAATTTCTTAATTTTGGTCTCGACCGAAGGAAGGCATAGACTGTGTATAAGAGAGGACAGTATGTCCCTGCTAAAACACACAACTCTTAGCATTCCTGTCAAAGTGTTTGCCTTATTCAATCTCTGATGATGCCACAGCCAACCGTCAGTGACTGGAAATCCAAAGACAGCCCTATAACTGTCCTTACTCTCTGGGTGGGTAGGATGACTCAGCGTGGGTGATGCTAGCCAGCGTGGGCGTCTGTTAGCTGACCTAACAGTATTAGCAGTTAGTGTTCTCTTCCAAGTGTGTTGAGATGTCCAGTGACGCTGGGTTAGGAGTGGTAGTTTAAAAAAGATGCAGTGGAAGCACATTTAGTCTTCACCCTCCCAGCACTGGTAGCATCATGTGATGAGTGGGGTCCTAGATAGTGGAAACTGGAAATGAGAACATTGCAAAACACATTTCAATATCAAAACCCTTAGAAATCGCAGTTATGGCCAGCAGTAACCTAAAGATCTCTGTGACCTGTAGTTCATTCCAGATTCAGGACTTTAAAGCAACATTATGCAAAATTTCCACCTTAAAAAATTAGCTTCAGGATCATGCTGATGCTCCACTGACTGGAATAGGGAGAGAACAACGTCTCTGTCATTCCCACTCTGGGCCGGAACGCTGCTGCTACTGCACTATGGAGGTTTGGTGGTGGAGCTGCAGGAGGAGAACCTCTCTCCAGAACTGCTGTGTAATGCTGCAGAACCCATATTAGTGATTATAAGAGTCATATTAGTGTAGAATCCTGTAGTATTACTCTACCGCCTCAGCCCACATGCTGCTCCACCTTCAGATCAAGCTTCTGGAGCTCTCAGCTTGTCCAGAAATACACATGGTGAGTGAGAACTACACTTCCTAACTGTAGGGAGAGCTCAGGAGCAAGAAGTGCCAATTCTTGCATAATGCTCCTTTAATCGTTGGAACACTAGGGTTATAATTCTGCTATTAATCATAATGCAGAAGCTACCTTTAGCTATTTAGAGGTCGTTTGGTTTAGCACGTTTTGTGGAGTCCCACAGGGTTCTAGTTTAGGGTCTATGAAATTGATGCTAATTATGAGAGCACCACAGTTATGAGGGTGGAGAACTGAGCTAGGGGTTTATGTACAGGGTTTAAGGAGTTAATTCCAGGCCGTATCAGTGTCTGCAGGGAGGAGAGGAGGTCCATTTGAATTCAGTCAGATTTTACAGAAAGAAAGTTGAGTTTTTGTAATTCATATAAAATCACAGCATGCTTTCGTTAACTGAGACTTCCAAGTCGTTGCTTTCGGCCGGGTTCAGTCCTTGTGTTCGTGTTCGTCCCCCTGTCCCCCCGCGTCCTCCGCCGCTCTCTCCTCTTTGCTGCGTTTGTTCTTTTTGTGTTTGTGTCTGCGGTGTCCGTCCCCGTCATCGTCGTGCTGTTTGCTGCGAACGGGAGACAGAGACTGGTTAGTTTACAGCACTTGGAGCATAGCATGGCTAACACTGCATGACGTTACCATATGCCAACAATGATGCGCTTGTCAGTTTTGATAAATTATAAATATATGATATTTATATACACAGCTCTGGAAAAATAAGAAACCACCCTACATGATGAGTTTCTCTGGTTTTATTATTTGTAGGCAGTGTGTTTAAGGGAAAATGAACATTTGCATGTATTTCAGAAACATGGGCAACATTTACCCTAAATACTAAATAAAAATATTACTATTTAGAGCATTTATTTATTTATTTAATTGCAGAAATGACAGCTGCTCAAATAATGCAAATAAATGATGATAATAATTATAATGTAAAGAAGTTATTATTCAGATTTAATTACAGTACTAATATCTGAACTCTGAGAGCATTCAGAAATCACTATGGTGAAATAATAACGTTAACGGCCAATCACAGCTCTCATGTCTCGGCCGGCTCTCCACTAGTCTTTCACACTGCTGTTGGGACTTTATGGCGTTCATGGTCTGCAGATTCAGCTAACTCAGCTCTAAAACAGCAAACAGAGATGTAGAGATGCAGATTTAACAAAATAATGACGTGGTCTCTTATTTTTTCCCGAGTTGTGTATAATGGTGCTTTCACTGATCTCTTTAAACTGCTGTTTTTCTGGGGAAGAATGAGTGACATCATTCATCTTTAATAGAAACAAACAAGAATTTTGTTATTTTTGAGGTTTTCTGGAATCAACACAAGATCAAAAATGTACATACAGCTAAAATTTGGTTAAATCTCTTACCAAGTTTCACCAGTAGCTTTAGTAGCTGTCTCAGTTTCCTGCCACAGACCCGACTTTTAAGTAGGAATGCACTGAAATGAACATTTTTGGCTGAAACTGAAACCGAATAAAATGAAACATTTGTCTGAAGGTCGAATACAGAATAACGAACACGGCTTTTCACAGGTTTTCATTCATTTTACCACTTTTTTCATAATTTAACAGCCTAAATATGTTTTATATTTATTAGTTTACAGCAGTTTATATATAAAAAAACAATTGCAAATTACAATTTTAAAATATTTATTTAAACACTTACCATTTTGACATCCCAGCAGACATATCAACAAAGCACAATATTTTAAATAAATTAACAAAAAAGTAAATAAAATTAAAATAAATAAATTACAAAATAATTATTATTTGCTCCCCCAAATAAAAATACAATAACTGCATTTAACAAAACAAACAATAAACAAAATAAACAAAAATTATATTACTGAAGATAAATTAGTATCTTAAAGTATTTTAAAGTATACAGTGAGTCCAAGAAGTATTTGATCCCTTGCTGATTTTCTTTGTTTGCCCACTAATAAAGACACTATACTTCTGCACTTTTAATGGTAGATATATTCTAACATGGAGAGACAGAATATCAAGACAAAAATCCAGAATATAATTTTAAAGAATATATTTTAATTAATTTGTATTTCAATGAGGAAAATAAGTATTTGATCCCTCTTGCCAAACACACTCAATACTTAGTGGCAAAGCCTTTGTTTGCAAGCACAGCGGTGAGACGTTTGTTGTAGTTAACCACAAGTTTAGCACACACACCAGGGGGAATTTTGGCCCACTCTTCTTTGCAGATCCTCTCTAAATCATGAAGGTTGGTGGGCTGTCGCTTGGCAACTCTGACCTTCAGCTCCCTCCATAGATTTTCGATCGGATTGAGGTCTGGCGACTGGCTGGGCCACTCCATGACCTTAATGTGATTTTTCTTGAGCCAATCCTTTGTTGCCTTTGCTGTATGTTTAGGGTCGTTATCATGTTGGAAGACCCAACCACGGCCCATTTTCAGATCCCTGGCAGAGGGGAGGAGGTTGTCCCTCAGGATTGTGCGGTACATGGCTCCATCCATCTTCCCAGTGATGCGGTGAAGTAGCCCTGTACCCTTGGCAGAGAAACACCCCCAAAACATTATGCTTCCACCTCCATGCTTGACGGTGGGCACAGTGTTCTTGGGGTCATAGGCAGCATTTTTCTTCCTCCACACATGGCGGGTGGAGTTGAGGCCAAAAAGTTCAATTTTGGTCTCGTCTGACCACAAAACCTTCTCCCAATAACTTGGTTCATCTTTCAAATGATCATTGGCATACTTGAGGCGCGCCTCCACATGTGCTCTCTTCAGCAGGGGTACCTTTCGGGCACTGCAGGATGTGAATCCATTGTTGCGCAAAGTGTTGCCAATTGTTTCCTTGCAAACTGTGGTCCCAGCTGCCTTCAGGTCATTTGCTAACTCCTGCCGAGTGGTTGCAGGACGATTTCTGACTGTTCTCAGCATCATTGCCACCCCACGAGGCGAAATCTTCTTTGGAGCACCGGGCCGAGGTCTGTTGATTGTCATGTTATACTCTTTAAACTTTCTGATAATTGCACCAATAGTTGTTACTTTCACATCCAACACCTTACTAATCTTTTTGTAGCCCATTCCAGCTTTGTGAAGGTCAACAATTCTGACTCTGAGGTCCTGTGACAGCTCTTTGGTTTTACCCATGTTGGAGACTTGAAATCTGTGTGATCTGTCTGATTCTGTGGACAGGTGTTTTTCACACAAGTGATTAGTGAGAACAGGTGGCTTCAGGTCAGGTAACAAGTTGATTGGGAGTGTCTAACTGGTCTGTAAAAGCCAGAACTGCTAATGAATACTAAGGGATCAAATACTTATTTCACTCCATGAAATACAAATCAATTAATATATATTCCTTAGATTTATTTTCTGGATTTTCTTTTTAATATTCTGTCTCTCCATGTAAGAATACATCTACCATTAAAAGTATAGAATGATCATGTCTTTATTAGTGGGCCAACGAAGAAAATCAGCAAGGGATCAAATACTTCTTGGACTCACTGTATTTATTATTATTTATTATATAATATATTTAAAGTATTTTTATTTATTTATTTATATGTATTTAATATTAAGTATATTCAAGTATTTTCATATGTCATCAAAAATGTAATTGTTCGGTAAATAACTTGGTCTTTTCACTCACATTGCCATTTTTTTTGGCAGAATAATTGCAGTTGCCAAATATTCGCTGCATCCCTACTATTAATCAAAGTCCACATATTTATCATAAAGGAAAGCCCGGGAATCAAACCCACAACCCTGGTATCAATAGCCCGGTACTCTAACCGCTGAGCCTCCACTGCCCCATATTTATATTATATTATATTTATATCATATTTATCATATTTTCATATTTATCATATTATATTTATATCATATTTTGATAAAGTTGAGGTTAGGACATCCTCCTCAGATCTGCTCTGAGCTCCTTGGACTTTCCCTCTGTACTGTACTGTGTTGGTCAATCCAATGACCGCTGTCAATCAGACCCTTTTAAATCGGCACAGGCAAGCTACCAGCTGTAGACCATCATGATCACTAACAGGAGGTTAAGAGGTCTTGCTTTGGGGAAGTTTCAGGAACTTTCAGCACTGAATGAAACATCTAAGCGGGTGAAATCAGGGTGTTTTCTGACCCGGTCAGCAGCTGCTCAGAGTGGCAGCCTCCTTCCTGAGAGCTTTTCCCTCTATTCAGACTCTCTCACCGTTTGGAAGACTTGTGTTTCCCGCTCTCGTCCTTCTCTCGGTGTCGTCTCTCCCTCCCAGAATGCTCCTCTCTGCCTCGGCTGCTGGCGCGAGTGTGATGGAAGCGCTCGTACTCTCTCTCACTCTCGCGGGCGTAGTAGTGAAAACGGTCGTCCTCACTGTGCTCAGCATCAGACAGACAGAGAGAGCTCTCACACACCGACTGCTCGCTCTCACACACACTCACACTCTCTCACAAAGACAGTGCTTGATAGTGATTTTGAATGTTTTGAATGTGGTGAATTACTGATGTATTGTTTGTAGGGCTGCAGGGGTGGAACCTTTCCAATAAAATGACAGTAAATTAGTGTGGTATCTTTCCAGGGTAACTTTAGCTTGGGAACTTTGGAAATAATCCAAAATGTAAACTTTCCATTGAAAGTTTGGGAAGTTTGGAATTTTTTTGGGAGTTAATAGGAAATATTGGATAATTTAAAAGAACTATATCATATACAATCATCAATGTACCATTTTTTGTCAACAGCAGACATAATTAATATTATACAAATAACTTTACCAAGGGAATTAACAGGAATTAACAGGTAATCATGTGAATAAAATGGAAGCTAAAGGTGAGAAACTTACATATAGTTGGTAAAAATCTACTGAAGCAGAATTGTGGCTAAAATAATTAGATATGAGACCAAAACAGTCAATCCCAGACACATGGCACATTACACACTGCTGGGCTATTAAGAAGACCACACCCCCTGCACCCACTGTCCATCTCTCCATCACATGTCCAGCTCATGTCCAGATGATTTCTAAAAATCGGACACTCACCACCACTGAAAGTGGTTTAATTATTAATTTTTAACATCAAATTAAATAAAGTTAAACTGTTTTTGTCTCATATCTAATTATTTGATGGTTTTACCAACTATATGTAAGTTTCTCACCTTTAGCTTCGAATATTCCCATTTTATTACCGTTAATTTTCAGGGTAAATTTACTGACTTTGAAAATTCCAAAAATATTGCAACCATAATTGTGTGTGTTATAAGTTATCAGACCATTATTATGATATGATATATATAAAATTAAATATCTAGGAAGAATGAATTGCTATTACATTTAATTGATATTAATTAAAATAAAAAAGAATCAAAGCAGAGATAAAACAAACAACTAGCCAAGAAGAAGATTATTCTTTTGCACAATGACTGAAATAATAATGAAAATACTAATAATGATGAACAATGTTTAATAATAAGTTAATATTGGTATAAATGTGATTAACTATTAAATAAAGGAATGATTTGTTAAATGAAACATATTTGTATTCCATTGAATAATGAATATAACTTCAGATAATATAACTATAACTTGTTGATTAATAAAACATTTTATTTGATTTTTTTCACTTAAATCTATTTATTTCTATAAATAAAAACCTCATAATTTATATGACAAAGTGTGTTTTTTATGTGATTGTTTATTTAGGGGTTAATCATGCCCCCTCTTCACACTCTGGGTTCTGAAAGCTGCTCACCTGTATTCGTTTGCAGTGGGCGTTCGCTCCCGTCGCTCTGCCTCTCTTTCTCTCTCCATCTCTCTTTCTCTCTCGCGCTCTCTGTCCCGCCGAGGGTGCTCCCAGTGTCCTCCTCCGCCTCCACCTGCGCACTTGTCCATCACTCCGCCCCACTGCATGTGTGAGGAGGACACCGGAGGGTAGCTGATGAAGTTTGGCTCTGCAATAAATCAATAAATAAACATTCAAATTTATTTTACAGTGGTGGTGAATGGAATGGGGCGTTGCCATGACTACAACACAAATATACAAATATAGCCCATCATTTATTTCTTATCCAAACCCACCAGTGCAGCTACACGAGTCTTCTGAGTTTTATATGGAATGATGATAAGGATGATGATGATGATGATGAAGGTAATATAGTGAAAAGAGAATCTCAACTAATCCAGTTTTCTTTAGGGACTACTTTCTGTAACCTGCAGCATGTATCCCTCCACCATTTTAATGATCTGGTTCTAAAAGCAGGTTCTAGAGCCGAACTCTTCTCAGAACTCTGGTAGAACAGTGTCTCAGGCATCAGGCAGCGTCTTCATCACCATTAGGTGAAGAACTTTCTGTGAGGAGCTTTTATTAGAGCTTCAGACGTCTGCTTCCCTTCACCTCCACTGTAGAACCACAGCTCTGACTGGGGGAGCTTATCTAGAACCTCCACTGTAGAACTCCAGCTCTGACTGGGGGAGGTTATCTAGAACCAAAAGTTTTGCACCAAACCCACCAAACTAACTTTGAATGATTCGAGAATTATTCCGAAAAATAGCTGAACCTGCTGAGGGAGAGCGTGTAAGCCCTTCTGTTTACCTCCACTGCTGTATCCAAAAGGGGGCGGGGCCCTGTTACCATATCCAGAAGTGGGACATCGGCTGTTGAGGAAAACACAGTTCACAGTTCAGTAGTTGCAGAATTGGCCTATCCATGCTCCGCCCCCCCATGTAAAGCTGCTGATCTGCTCAGTAAAACACTAATATTAGAATCAACACTAATAACATTCAGTTCTGCATTAAACAACAGGTCTCTCACCTGTTGACAGGTGGCATCATTAGGTTAGGTGGAGGAACGTGAGGAGGTGGAAAAATACCTGGAGATAAGACAAAAAGCTAGACTGCATTAACAGACATGTTAGCTTAACATTATAAACACTGGAGATTCGGGCTGCTTTATGTAACACGGAACAAGGAGACCACTACAATGTGTAGGACAGGGGGCCCCCAGAGCCAGGGTTGGGGACCAATCATCTAAACCATGTATGAAGAGCAAAAATAAAATCTGATTGGAGGAAATTTTACCTGGAAGAGCAGGTGGAGGAATGCCTGTAGAAAAGACATCATCACCATTAGCACTGTTACACTGTCACAATCATCCGATCCCATCATCAATATCCCTATACAATACACTATATGTCCAAAAGTTTGTGGACACCCCTTCTAATGATTGCATTCAGCTACTTTAAGTACACATTGCTGACACAGATGTGCAAATGCACACACACAGCTTGTCTAGTCCCTGTAGAGAGAAGTACTGCCAACAGAATAGGACTCTCTGGAGCAGATCAACATCATGACCCTATTAACACCATGCTGCCTAATGCCAGGCGTGGGCTAGAGGGGTATAAAGCCCCCCAGCACTGTGGTGCTGGAGCTGTGGTGAAGTGAAAGAACTGTGTTCTCTGGAATGATGGCTGCTGCTCCATCCAGTACTTTTGGAATAAGCTGGGGAGTTGGAGATGATGAGGTGGGGTGGTGATCATCATCCAACACCCTGACCTCCCTAACTAACGCTCTTGTCGCTGAATGCAGTCAAATCCTCACAGCAGTGCTCCTTCAGAATCTAGTAGAAAGCCTTCATCCCTGGACAGTAGAGACAGTTACTCCAAGAAAAGCAGGTGAAACTCTTTTTGATACTCGTGATTTCATAAAAAAACAACGAATGAGCAGGTGTCCCAATACTAATGTCCATTTAGTGTATCTCTGTCATTAATCCTGACTCATTTACCTGGGGGCTGCATGGGTGGGGGCATTCCAGAGACAGGAGGTGGGCGGTGAAGAAAGTGTGGTGGAGGTACTCCTATAGGAAGGGGAGGCGGTACTGTGGGCGGGGTCACAGGCTGCGTCTTGTTGCCATGGTCACCAAGAACCTGTGATTTGAGCAAGTTTCGTTAGAGGCCAGAGAATCCCTCAGATCACCTAAAAGTGAGTGGTTCTCACAGCTGTACTGGAAATCAGCTACAGTCATGGCCACAAATACTGGCACCCCTGCACTCCCATCAGCAAATAGTATACCCATGCTTATTTCTTTGGAGTCACTTTACCTGGATGCTCCAGTGTAGAGGCCTCGTAGATGCTCACCAGACATTCAACTGACCTTCAACTGTATCTGTATTTGTATCTATCTATTATCCAACCATCTATCCATCCATCCATTAATCAAACCATCAATCCATCCATCCATCTATCCATCCACCCAAACATCCAACCATCTATCTATCCATATATCCATCAATCCATCCATCCATGAATCTATCCATCCATCCATCTATCCATCCAAACATCAATCCATACATCAATCAATCAATTCATCCATCCATCCACCCATCCATCTAATCATCAGTCCATCAATCTATCAATCCATCAATCCATCTAACCATGCATCTTTTTTATCCATCTATCCAAACATCCATTAATGCATCCATCTAATCGTCCAACCATCAATTCATCCAAACATCTAGTCATCCATCCATCCATCCATCCATCAATATATCCATCCATCCATCCATCCATCCAACCATCAATTCATCCATCAATATATCCATCCATCCATCCATCAATATATCCATCCATCCATCCATCCATGCATCCATCCATTCATCCATCCATCCATCCATCCATCCATCCATCAAGATATCCATCCATCCATTTATTTATCTATCCTTTTACTTTTGTGTCCAGTCCATTTCTGGAGTTCTGTGTGGAATGATATCAGGTTTGACTTTTTTCTCAGTGTTTGGTTCAAAAACAGTTATGTGAAACAATCATGTGAAAGTATTTCTAAGTGCAACAGCGTTCTGGGAGCACATTTCAGAAAGAAGTGCAGGGGGCTGTAAGGGTTGTGTTCAGGGTTTGTTTGACCTCAGACCTGGATATCATATGAAATCTGAAGAGGTGTGTGTACGGAGCTCCGCTTGGTCTAAGTCAGTATCAGACTGAAAAGAAAACCAGTGGTATCTCCCATCCCGAGCGCTCACCTGAATGGGATTCTGTTCGGGGATCTCTCTCCGGCGCCCCTCGACTCTGCGGATAGTTCCTGTCTGTCCTCCAATCACGTCAATTGTCCCACCCATTTTCCTGCAGTACAGAAAGCAGTGTGAGGATGAAGGTCAGGCTAAACTGAGCAGGGTTATTCTGGGATATCCATTGTTTATGAACCTCAAACGCTGCTGCTCCTCCTTCATGAGGATCATCCAGCAGAACCAGAACAGTGCTGGAAAACGGGCCAATTCCAAAACCCCAAAACTGTTACATCACAGTCTTGACTCGTTATATTTAAACCCTTAAAACTCAGAAATGTAAAATCGTGACGGCGACTTCATGGTAACCAGGCCTTGTGGCCGCTGCTTTTTTATCCGATTTCCCCCAATCCCCCCAATGTGGACTGGAAATGACCCAACTCGTCTATAACCCCCCTGCCATCTACCCAAGGCAAGAGCAAGGCCAATTGTGCTCTCCCTGGGCCTGACCAGGATTCAAACCAGCAATCCTCGGATCATGGTAACAGCACCTTAGTCCGTGGGACCCCCCGGGGTAAAGTGCTGTTTTTAACCCTGTTTATAAGCCTGAGTCATCAAATAAGTGCCAGAAATGTCTCATTCTTTATAACTGGAGTGTTTATTTGACCTTTTGACCAATTATTTAAAAAAATACAATTACTTACACTTATATACACGTGCATATAGGACTTTTATTTTGTGTCATATCTGATACATCACACATGTATTGCTCACAGCAATTATTAAAAAAACAACTAAAACATGTAGAACACAAAACTGTTTAACCCCTTATTCTCAGAGGTAGAAAACCTTAAAGGTTTACTAATTCATTTCAAACTTAGAATCTGTGTGTATTTTTCTGGGGCCTGGAGTGCACGGATAATCCACCAATTGCCTGTGCTTGCTGGTGGCAAAGTGGTAAGGTGTTGGACCTTGTTTGCCAGGGTTGCTGGTTCTAACCCCGGCATTTGCAGTGTTCCCCTCTGTTCTTCCACTTTTTAATCATTTTTATAATTATAATCTGAATATTTTCCACGACTACAGGGTGTGTCTTGAGAAGCTACTCACTGCATCAGTAAGGGTTAAAAAACTTGTTGCCAGCTCAAACATAATCACCCATGCAGAAATTATCCAATAGGATGCTCTTACCTAGTTGCTTAGTTTTTTTTTTTTTTACCAGGCAGCGTATTATTGCTATTTATGTATTATTAATATGTATTAATATGCTATTATGTATTATTAATGATATTTATGTATTATTAATAATAATGTTAATATTAACTGTGACTATTAATCAATTTTTTCTGATTTTGTAGAGATCTACTCAAGTCATTACAAACGTAGAAATCTGTGTGTATTTTTGTGGTGCATGCAGTGCATGGCTAATCCACCAGGGGGGACACATACATGTGATTTTATTTCATTATTTATTTAATTAATTAACTGATCATTATGTGTTAATCTTTTATTATGCTTTATATTGTGTATTTATGTATTATTAATGTACTATGTATTGTATCACTTAATAATGATTTAGGACAGCTGCACATCAAATATGCAACACTTGGACTAAGAGAAAACCTTTAACCTGTTGGGTGGAGGTCCAGCTTTCAGCCTGCTGGACGCTGCCATAACCTGCGCAGGAAACTCAGTCGTATAGTCCAGTTTGACTGCTGGGCTCTCAGTGTCCTTCTCCGAACTGACCGTTCTGCCCTGCTGGACCTGAACAGCACAAAAAGGCTTTATTATGAACCCAACAGTGTACTCACTTCCCATCTGGGAGTTCAGGTTCCCAGTTTAACCAGTATTAGTGGTCGGATGAGAAAAAGGGGGGTGAGGATGTTCTCAGTAGCGGTCATACTGTGATTTTGTTCTCGAAGCTAGGGGGAACGCAGGGGTCTAGGCCGAGCTGAAGCCTCCGCTGCTTCTCACAGTACGCCTTCCACGTCTCCTCGTTAAAACCGTAGTTAAAATAGTCGGACAGGTCAGCACCTACACACACACACACGCACACACACACACACAGACACACAAACACACACATACACACACACAATAGAACAAACTAGATAATAATAATAATACATTTGTTTACAATTCAATAGAAATATAACATATAAAATAAGTGACTGCATAATTATTCACCCCCTTTAAACTAACTGACAGGCAGGTGGAGCTGATAATGGAGATCACCTGAGTGCAGTCAATGTGTCTCAAGCGATTGCAGTATCCACCTTATTTGGCCACGCCCACTCAGAAACTCTGTTCTGAAGGTCTGGAGAAGCTCCGGAGGCGTCAGGTGTTTGTTAGACTTGCTAGATCAGTTAGGATGTTAGCCTTAGAGCTAATCTAGCTAGCTAAGATTTTTTCTAGTGATTTTATTACCTGGCTTCCTCCAGGGTTTGTCTTCGTACGTATCCGCCTCCATCTCAACTGCATGGAGTCCGTTAAAGCTGCCCGGTGCCTCCATGTCCACACCTTTACACTGGAGTTTATCTGATTCAGAATAACAACAGAAAAACCAGAGAGCAAAGAATTCAGCTTCAGACAGAAAAGATGAGACGAACTTGTCTCGTCCCTGTAGAGAAGTACTGCCAATAGAATAGGATTCTCTGGAGCACCATGCTGCCTAATGCCAGGTGTGGGCTAGAGGGGTATAAAAAGCCCCCCAGCACTGAGCTGTGGAGCAGTGGAAGAACTGTGTTCTCTGGATTAACGGATAGCGTTCCATCCAATACTTTTGCGGATTAGATATGATGACCCAACATCCTGACCTAATTAACTCGCTCTTGTTGCTGAACGCAATCAAATCCTCACAGCAATGCTCCTCCAAAATCTAGTAGAAAGTCTTCTTCTGTGGACAGTAGAGACAGTTACTCCAACAAAAGCAGGAGAAACTCTTTTTAATACCCTTGATTTCAGAAGAAGCAATGAATGAGCAGGTGTCCCAATACTTTTGTTTTTGTAGTTTACCTCTGGTTACTCAGTTCTGTAGATTACCCTACTACCTCACCAGTCTCAGTACATTTACATTTACATTTACGGCATTTAGCAGACGCTCTTATCCAGAGCGACTATTTACCCAAGAAAACCTCAGCTAGTTAGAATAGACTAATAATTCAAAGATACCTCTAAGCTTTAGACATTACTAAACACAAGACAATAAGGTGACCATAGTACTCTATTCATCCAAGTACTCTCTAAAGGGGTGGGTCTTCAGTCTGCGTTTGAAGACAGCGAGCGACTCGGACGTTCGGACACCCAGGGGCAGCTCGTTCCACCACTTTGGTGCAGGACAGAAAAGAGCCTGGACGCTCGTCTTCCGCAGACTTTGAGGGTGGCTGGTCGAGCCGAGCCGTACTTGAAGCTGGAAGGGCTCTTGGTGCAGATCGGCTTTTGACCATTGCCATCAGATACGGAGGGGCTGGTCCGTTCTTGGCTTTGTAGGCCAGCGTCAGGGTTTTAAATCTGATGCGGGCAGCTACAGGAAGCCAGTGGAGAGAACGCAGCAGTGGAGTGACATGGCTGAATTTAGGGACATTGAAGACGACCCGTGCCGCTGCATTCTGGATGAGTTGCAGGGGCCTGATGGTGCGCAGAGGGAGACCAGCCAGAAGAGAGTTGCAGTAGTCAAGTCTGGAAGTGACGAGAGACTGAACGAGCACCTGGGTGGCCTCTCTAGAGAGGAAGGGTCGAATTCTCCGGATGTTGTACAGGAGGAATCTGCAGGACCGAGTTACGTTTGCAACATGACTTGAGAACGATAACTGATCATCCATCACTACACCAAGGCTTCCAGCTTCTGTAGAAGGAGTGACCAGTGAGTTCTCAAAGGTGATGGCAAGATCGTTTTTTGGTCCAGCAGTTCCCGGGATGTACAGCAGCTCCGTCTTGCTGGGGTTGAGTTTGAGGTGGTGAGCCTCCATCCAGGAAGAGACGTCGGCGAGGCATGCTGAGATGCGGGCAGAAACCTGTGTGTCAGTACGACGCTCATCGAAATACCACACTATTCCCAGTACCACGCCAGTCCAAGAACATCTACAGTGTGTGTGTGTGTGTGTGTGTGTGTGTCTGAATGTTACTTACTTGTAGCCGCGACTCCATATCCTCGAACTGGTTTGATGTTAAGGTTCATGCCAGACCCCCTGTGTGAAACATCATCTACAGTTCAGTGAGAATTACCCACAGAGAGTCATAATCAATAATACAGGGTTAGATTACACTCTCTACAACAACACAGACAGACACACAACACACAGTTAACCCTTTAAACCCAGGATAGTGAGATCTCTGTAACATCACTGTAACGAAGGAATAATTATCTTAAATAATTACTACGTAATGAATTAAAAAGGGCAATAACATATAATATATTTTATAAGTGATCATTATTTACATCAATAATTAAATTACATTGCGGAATGTTTACTGCCCCCGGTGGACCAAATTGCGCAGTGCACGTGCCAGAAAAATACATACAGAAGTGTGAAAGGTAACTTAGAGAATAGAAGTTTGATCTGTTTCATGGTCGATATGAAACTGCGAAAAAAAAACTGAGAGCAATAAATAATGTATCAATTACGCTACAAAAAAAAAGTCCTAGTTCAAAAGTGTTCGTTTATTTATTTATTTTTTAACTATTTGGTCAGAAGGTCATATAAACTCACCAGTTTTAAACTATCAGAATTTTCTGTCAATTATTAGATGATTAAGGCTTTACAGGGTTAGGAATTTAGACGATTAATTATGTTACAAAATAAAAGTCCTAAATCCAAAGTGTTATTTAATCTCTTTTTTAAAATAATTGGCTAAGGGTCAAATAAACTCTCCAGTTTTAAACTATTAGACATTTCTGGCAATTACTAGATGGTTTAAACTTCAAAGGGTTAAAAGCTTAAATGATGAATTATGATACAAAATAAAAGTCCTATATGCAAAGTTTTATTTAATTTCTTTCAAAATTGGTCAGAATGTCAGAGGCACTCTCCAGCTTTAAACTGTTAGTATTTCCTGGTAATTACTGGATGGTTTAAAGGGTTAAGAGTTTATTTTAATTAAACAGAGGAAGATTTCAATCTGGTCACAAAACCTGCAGCATACATGTAAGCCGGAGCCCCCGTTTTGATGTTGCCGATGGTAACCTTAACATCATCCTCATCATCACTGTCACTGTCCTCTTCCTCTTCTTCTTCCTCCGCACTTTTGGCGGCCTGATAATGAAACAAACACAATCAAAAGCTTTTAGTTTCCATCAAATCCTCTTCAGAGGACCCCTATAGTCCAGTGTCCAGGCCTGCCACGATAATTACGTTACACGGTCATGACCTCACCATTTCCGCTGACCTCGATATCGCCCGTCGTGTTTACCTGTGTGTTTGTTTACATAAGAATGAACCTCACCAGTGTTTTATCCAGTGGCGCTGTTCAGTTCTCTTGTCTGCTCTCTGTTGGAGGCGGGGCTGGATTCTGTGAGCAGACAGCGCCATCTACCATGTAGGGTAAGAGTGCAGCGACCAGTGCATCAATAGTGGCGGATGTGAGGATGTGCCACTCCAGGCTAACTGGTGTTTTTCCTAAAGTCTGCAGAATTCCAGCCAGAAAGTGTTGGACACTATGAATTTGGCCTTTAACCATTCAAGCAGTAAACAAACACACACACACACACACACGTGCCCGGAGCAGTGGGCAGCCATAGCTGAACCCAACAGTGGCAGCTTGCTGAGGCCGGGTATCGAACCCACAACCCTGTCATCAATAGCCCAGCGCCTCTATCCGCTGAGCACCACTGTCCCAAGAACGAAACATGCCGATACTCATCACAGCCATCATCATCCATTTTTTTCCGTGCTGGGAATATAAAAGCGCAGTTGGAGAGAGAGGTCTTCCTGACAGCTGGCTATTCCAGATGGTTTCGCTGAACAGTGCAAATAAACATGACTAAATGGTGCTCGCTCACAGATAGCTTAGCACTATATATAGCCAAAAGGACGCTGCCATTAACCATGGACTTTAAAATGCCCAAAAACCATACATCTCATATTAATACATACAGCATATTAAGACATCAAGCCAAAGGTGACAGTGGCAAGGGAGAACTCCCTCAGAGCTGGAGGAAGAAACCTTGGGAGGAACCAAGACCCCGACCCATCCTCCTCTGATCAGAACTATTAATAAATTATTGATAAACATCACCAAGCCACCTGTTCTAGCCCTCAGATGTGCTGGTATCATCATAATATAGTATAACTGATGAAGTTATAGTAGAAATGGTCAGAAAAAGGAGAGTAATGATGGTAGTTGGGGCAGTGGTGGCTTAGCGGTTAGAGCTCCGGGCTTTGTTTTGTGTTTTTCACTGGTGTGTGTGAGGGTTAAAGGCGGAAGCCGAATTTCTATCTGTGCCCATGTTTATGGTTGATGGTAATAATAATAGTAATAAAGGCAGATAGTTAGGAGTCCATGTAGATTCTAACATAGTCGTTAGGCTGATAGCAGTGGCAGGAGGGTGGGCGGCTGGTCTGACACGGGTGGTAGAGGAGCCTGGCGGTCAGTCTGGTGGGTGGGCAGCTGGTCTGGCGCAGGTGCAGTGTCTGTTCATTGCTCTTTAAAATGTTGTAAATGCACTATTGTGCTAATATTTTATAATTAGAGGCATGAAAGGTTCTTAAAATGATATATAGACAATACATAGTGTAATACAATGTTCAGTTATAGTGATACATATTTTACATTTATTATATTTATTGTTATTATTGTAATGCTTGTATTTTATTACTTTGCTGTGTTGTACAATTGCTACTCACCGCTAAATGTCCGTCTGGATCAATAAAGTGTCTGTCTGTCTGTCTGTCTGTCTATCTATCTATCTGTCTGTCTGTCTGTCTGTCTGTCTATCTATCTATCTATCTATCTATCTATCTATCTATCTGTATGTCTGTCTGTCTATCTATCTATCTATCTATCTGTCTGTCTGTATGTCTGTCTATCTATCTATCTATTAATCTGTCTATCTATCTATCTATCTGTCTGTCTGTCTGTCTGTCTGTCTATCTATCTGTCTGTCTGTCTGTCTGTCTATCTATCTATCTATCTGTCTGTCTGTATGTCTGTCTATCTATCTATTAATCTGTCTATCTATCTATCTATCTATCTATCTATCTATCTATCTATCTATCTATCTATCTGTATGTCTGTCTGTCTGTCTATCTGTCTATCTACAAGCTACCACTGTTGGGCCCTTGAGCGAGGCCCTTGACCCTACAGTGAATCCTACAGTGAATATGGGTTGAAGGTGGAGGCTGAAGTACTGGTGGACTGGTAGTACCTGCTCTGCCTCATTCTTCTCCTCTGTGTCGGCGCTGGTCTCCAGAGCAGCTTCTTTCTCCCTGGGGGACAGAGCAGGTGCCGGGGTGGGTTTTACTGATCGGTGATAAATCATATATGAGTGTTTCAAACTCGCTAAACAACTATAAAACACACCAATCAGCCATAACATTAAATCACCATAATAACTCAAACTTTAGCAGCAGATACTTAAATAAGTCCTGTAAGTTGTGAGGTAGGCGGGGCCTCCGTGAGCATTACTGAGCCTGGGGTGCCCATGACCCTATCGCCGGTTCACCGGTTGTACTTCCTTGGAGCACTTTTGGTAGGTACTGACCACTGCCTGATGTTCTGGAGATGTTCTGACACAGTTAACGTGTAGAACATCACAGTTCGGTTCTTGTCAGAGTGTCTCTGATTCTTACTACTGATCATTTTTCCTGCTTCAGGACCTTCATCACCTTCAAGAACTGACTGTTCACTCACTGCCTAATATGTAGATCCACCCCTCGACAGACAGGATCATCAGTGTTTACTGTTCTGGTACTAAATAACTAAGTGTGATTTTCTCAATTATAATAAACTACATATATTTATTACAGATCATTTACACAATAATTAACAGCAGATTGGGCGTTTTCTTACCTCATCTCACTGTTTACAGCCTGAGTCTTGGAGTTTTCATCTGGTAAAGAAGAAAAAAAGTATATTAAAATAATTAATCACTAAAACTCAGTAACTGTTTGTGTTTCTCAGTATTATTATATATGATCTAATATTTATTAAAGAGTAACATACTATTTTTAAGCATTTTTAATTAGTACATGCCCTTTTCCACATCTCCATATTGACCAACATCACATTTACAGCTAAAATATCACCAAATAAATGTTATTTTTAAATCAAACCTTTACTATATTTAGGACTATGTGTTTACATCCCTGTTTACCTAAGATATGATTATTTCTGACGATCTTTACATCATTTATTTGTAGTTTCTTCATGTTAGACACCGTCTGTCTAGCTCAACCCAAGGAAAAATCTTTACACCATTAATGCAAAGAAAATCATATTTTAAACATATAGCACGTGCGCTAGGTCGCATAAATGTGGCTATTTTACAGTAAAACTCAGCAACTGTTTGTGTTTCTCAGTTATAACAGATTTAGCTCAATTCAGCTCAACTTTTTCATCATTATACTAATACAGGCTCTACAGGAAGACCAAACACCCTTAGGCTCCAAGTCTCTAAGGTGCAGGATGGGAAGACATACAAAGACAATAAATACAATAAATACAAAAAATATGCAAATGTATGCATGAATGGATGCTCTGTAATTAAGGTCCAGACTAAGTTACTACACTAACAGTAAAATGCAGTGAAGATCGCCGCTGTCTAAAGAAAAACATGTATCTCCAAAACAGCAACTTTACAGGAGACGGATAAAAGGAAAGTCAATGAAAAAAGGTTGTAATCCAAGTCAATTCAGAGCATTTCCATTAGTCCGTTCGTCCAGAGTTATTCACACAGGGTACGGGTCAGCTACAGGGTTTAAAGGATGGAGAAAACTATAAAAAATGACAAAAACTGAGTGAATTTTTCATTGATCAGCAGCGAGACGTAGAGCAGAACAGAGTAAAGCAGGGGTTCAGGAGTGTGTGCAGTACTGAGTACAGCAGCTAGTGTTCAGGTGAGAGAACAGTGCTCATCAGTTCATCAGCTGCATCCTGCAGTCTCTGCATTAGACTGTAAACACATCCCACAACCTAAAGGAAAGGTTCAGTGTGCGATCTGTGTGTATCTGGGTCAGAAACTTTTAACCCTTCAGAGGCTGCAGTCAGCTCACTCTGACTCCCTGTCAGTTACAGCAGGATGCCAAAAGTATCCGGACACTTCAGCGTTCCTCCTCCAGTCAAGGGCACTGACAGGGAGGCCGTCCTTTACTGCAGTAACGGCCTCTGCTCTTCTGGGAAGACTTTTCACTAGATATCAGACATCAGAGCACTGACCAGATTTCTTTTTTTTAAAACTAAGCCATTCCTTCATTTTTGATGTCAGCTGTTGCCAGAGAAGATAGAGAAGATACAGGTTAAATAAAGGGTAAATAAATAAAAATGAAAAAAAGAGAATAATATATATATATATCTGGCCTGTTTCTCACCATGGTTGGATCCAATTATGACTTACAATTATCTTCAAATAATAACTTTCGGGAAACTGTGGAAATTATTCTTATGTGGTTTGTCAGACTTGGTATCTTTAAATAATAAGCAGTTGGTGTAGCATAGTGGGTAAACACACCACCTGCTCCTTGGCAGACTCGGGTTCGATTTTCCGGTCAGACAAGCAGAACACTACCAGACACAACTAAACTCAGCTCGGGATGAGAGAGTCAACCAAATGCCATAAATATCAACTTAAACATAAATATCAATTTAATTAGGTAGGTAAGTTAACATTTTAAGCAAACAGGTCAAATTTGTAAGATAATAAGTCCACATTTTGATGTATTTCTGCCATAGAAAGAGAAATAAAAACTCATCTGCCAGGATATTGTTATTATTATTATTTTCTATCAATATATTTTCTCCGCAATGTTTCATGAGAAGCATTAAGCACAAACAATAGTGCAAAAGTTTGTTTCCAAAGCTTAAAACAATTATTTACATTTTTCTTGTATATTAATATACAAGATAATTATATTTATTAAAGAGTAATTTACAATTTGAAGCATTTTTCATTAGTACATGTCCATTTCCACATCTCCACATGACATTTACATCTGAAATATCACCAAATAAATGTTTTTTTTTTCAAACCTTTACTATAATCAGGACAATGTGTTTACATCCTTGTTAATAAGATATATTTAGTTATGACTTATGTCTTTACATAGTTACATCATTTATATGTAGTTTCTTCATGTTAGACAGCGTCGGTCTAGCGCAACCCGATCACACTGTCATCTTTAAATCTTTACACTATTAATGCAAATAAAATGATATTTCAAACACTCGTGTGCTAGGTCGGGAATTTCACCACATGAAGAACTGTGGCCATTTTCCCATTTTTATAACATTTACCACCCCGTCACTCTGTTTTATTGTGAATATGACTTCTAGTGTCTGGATAAAAAGGATGAAATGAATAGAGATATTATGTCTGAGGGGAAAATATGTTTTTGGAGGATGAATATATATATATATATATATATATTAATGCTGTGAGCCTCTTGATGAGAATTTTGTAAACATTGTGACTCACAGACAAGAGGTCAAATTTTTGAGCCTAAAATATCAATTATTCCACTTCATCACAAGTTCAGCATCAGTAAATATGCTGTTATTTTCCACAAAAATATAAAAATATAAAACTAAAAAGCTTTTTAATCATAAATCTGCTGTTTATTGGTGTTTATCTAAAGCCTGTTTATGGCTTAGTTCATCCTTCAGCACACCAGCGCACTTTTCACTGTGTTCCTCCGCCTGAGAGCGATGATGGTGACGTACCGAAACGCATCACTACCCACAACAATCAAACCAGTGCGCGGCAGCAAAATAGTTCCAGACGAGATGCAGGTTTACACGTGTTCTGTTCTTTATCAGGTTTTAACATACGGTGGAAACGCTGGATAATGCAAGGCGGAGTAATTAGCATAACCTTATATTATATATATTTGCGTATTTTGAGAAATTGGGTTGGACTACTTCTTTCAGCGCCCGGCTATGGGTCTCTGCTGTAGTGCCTGACCCCAGGATGCGCTACTCCCTGGACTACTGTTTAGCTAGCAAGCTCTTTTAGCTATTAAGGCTACATGTTTTAATAATAAGCTCTGCTTTCTTAAAGAGGTGCATGTTGTGTTACAGTGGTTTATTTGGCTGTATAGACTGTTTTTACCCCCGTAGAGCCAGTGCTCTTCATCTTCGACCTGTTCGGACTCCGCTGCCGCAGTGGCCATTTTGAGCACGATAAGCTTTAGAGCTGTTCGGACATCGTTTATGGACAAAATAACAACGTTAATCAGCAGAAATCAGGCTTGAAATGGGATATTCCGTGATTTTGTTTGCGCGTCCATAATCCCCGTTAAAGCATTTTCCATCTCACGGTCCTAAAGCCCTACGAGTCCAGCTCACAGAACTGGGAGTCGACTCCTGAAAGGGAGTCGAAACACTGATTCTTCGTTTTTGGGGACTCTTCCTAAGAGGATTATGTGTGTAGTATTCTGCACATATAAACAGTCTTACCGTCGTTATGTTCTTTTATCTTTTTTAAGCGTAAAATAAAATAAAATAAAAACATATTAAACAAAACTTGACCCTTTTCCCAAATGACTCTCTGCGCTGAGTCAAATAGAAGCATCTAATGCAGCTAGCTCAATATTAACATCGGACAAATGTGCTTTTCTGAGAGTGTGATGAGTATGATCAGATCAGATCTTCTACAACAATAAATACCTTTATGAATCATAAATAGATTTGGACCGATTGAAGAGAGCCTAGTTCTTTATAAGAACACGTAGCTTGGGTTGGGCTGGACGGAGGCCTGTTGAGTCTCACAAGATAACGAAGTAGCATAACATAATTCAATAATAAATTAATTAAATATTATTATCATGTCTTAATGCTTTTAATGTAAAGAAATTGTATGGAATTGAGTCCTAGAATCAACTCCCATCACTAGGACTCAGAATCGGAGTCGACTCAGTATGGACTCGAACAGTCCTGCCTTCAAATCCAGCAGCATCTTCTTCATACAGTAGCGGTCAGGCCGCAATACAGTCAGGTGCTGCAGTGGCGCCCCCTGCTGAAGAACAGCTGATAGAACTGAACTCGAGTTATGACTAATAATAATAACTTACACACATTTACAGCCTGACCTTTCACTCAGTAATCAAACAGAATCTACTATAAAGGCACTGGATCATTTCTTTAATAGGAGCTCAGGATTATATTAAACATCTCCCAGAAATGGAGTGGACTAAATGATTGGCATCCCCAACTTAACATTTTAAGCACACCCTTTGGTCAATTAAACTAGGATATTTGGTTTAATCAACATAATTAACATGTATGTGTGTATATAAATATATATATACACACACATACATGTTAATTATGTTGATTGGCATACGATTTATCTAGCAATTGTCTCGGACTGGTATCAGGGATCGACCGATATGCAAAGTTAATGTATTGGTATCGGAACTAAAAAAGGCCGGATCGGAGCATCCCTGATGCTATATATATATATATATATATTAACATGTATATATACATATTTATACACACACATACATGTTAATTATGTTGATTAAACCAAATATCCTAATTTAATTGACCAAAGGGTGTGCTTAAAATGTTAAGTTGGGGATGCCAATCATTTAGTCCACTCCATTTCTAGGAGATGTTTAATATAATCTAGAGCTCCTATATATGCTATATGCTATGCTATATATATATAGCATCAGGGATGCTCCGATCCGGCCTTTTCAGTTCCGATACCAATACTGATACATTAACTTTACATATCGGTCGATACCTGATACCAATCCGATACCATTGCTAGATAAACCGCATACCTCACCATGTGGGAGAGACTTAAGGCATCAGGACTGACTTAAACATTACTTTACTTTACATAACTTTGTAAAAATAAATAACAAATTATCACATATATATATAAGTGTACTAAATTGCCATTTATTTTTTTTACATTTTTTTTTATTTCTATTATTTATTTTGTGTGTATAGTGTAATTTATCTAAGTTTTTGTATCTGAGTGTCTTGCTATCCCTTTCTGCTGTGACACTGAGAATTTCCCCACTGTGGGACTAATAAGGAATCATCTTATCTTATTTGTTTATTATTTATTTATTTATTTTTTTATTTAGTGCAGTCTTACACCAACAAATTAAAGTAAAAGGATCCAGCTAATTCTGTTAATATCGGGGCTGATATTAGATTCTAATATTAGATCGGTGCATCCATAAAAAAAAAAACCCCAAAAAACATATATATATATATATATAGTTTTTTTCCTCATTATTTATTATTATTATTATTATTATTATTATTTCTAATTACTCATTTTACCCCATTTTTATACCCAATCTGGCCAGTTGTATATATTGTATATATTTCTTTAGATATTTCTACTCCATTTCCTACCCAATAACCCTGGAATCTGGAAACCCAATCACCCAATCCCCCTACACATGAACTCCCCCATCACTAGCAATGCCCCCAACACTAGCAAGGTGAAGACTAGCAGAAGTCTCCTCCGACACACGTGAGGCCAGCCACCGCCTCTTTTCCAATTGGCCTCAAGACTAATTGTGCTCTCTCTGACTCTGACTGCTGATGGCAAGCAGCACGACCCGGGATCTGACCCAGGTCTGGCTTGGCTCCAGGTCTCTCAGATTTTTGGAGTTGATTGAGGTCCTTTAGCCACCATTCCATCAATCCTTCACTGCAATCTTCCATCAGATTTTCCCTTCCAAGGACAAAAGTA
Organism: Salminus brasiliensis; assembly: GCF_030463535.1. Taxonomy (NCBI): domain Eukaryota; kingdom Metazoa; phylum Chordata; class Actinopteri; order Characiformes; family Bryconidae; genus Salminus; species Salminus brasiliensis. Next base: position 2,794,862 of record NC_132878.1, on the reverse strand, counting down.
TTGGGACACCTGTTCATTCATTGCTTCTTCTGAAATCAAGGGTATTAAAAGAGTTTCTCCTGTATTTGTTGGAGTAACTGTCTCTACTGTCCAGAGAAGAAGCCTTTTTACTAGATTTTGGAGAGTCATTGCTGTGAGAATTTGATTGCATTCAGGAACAAAAGTGCTTTAGTCAGGTCAGAATGTTGGATGATGATCAGCACCCCTCCTCATCATCCCCAACTCCCCAACTCATCCCATCCAAAAGTACTGGATGGAGCTCCACCATCATCATTCCAGAGAACACAGTTCTTCCACTGCTCCACAGCTCAATGCTGGGGGGCTTTATATACCCCTATAGCTCTAGATTCATGTTGATCTGCTCCAGAGGGTCCTATTCTATTGGCAGTACTTCTCTACAGGGACTAGACAAACTGTGTGTGCATTTAAACATGTTCATAAACAAAAGTATGGTGCAAAGATCTCTAATTTTATATAGTCAAGACAAAATACACTATATGAACAAAAGTATTGGGACACTCCTTTTAATCACTGAATTCTGGCATCTGATTCAGGCTCATCGCCACCACAGATGTATAAACTCCAGCCTCTAGTCCTGCAGTCTGTCTTTCCTCCACACATCAGTGAGAGAACGGGAGGTTCTGAAGAGCTCACTGAACTCCAGCGTGGTTCTGTATGTAATAGGAGACACCGCTGCACCAACAACAACAAGTCAGCTGGTGAAATTTCCTCCCTCCTAGATCTTCCTCCATCAGCTGTGAGTGGTGTTATTATTGAACAGTGGAAGAGTTTAGGAGGAACAGCTCACAGAGAGGAGCTCAGCCACCGAGTGTCTGTCAGACCACGTAAAGCTACAGAGCGGGGTCAGGGCCGAGTGCTGAGCTCAGAGCAGAGAGCAGAAAAGTCTCTGATAACTGCAGAGCTGCTGTTAGAGCTTAGAGCAAAGGAGGACCAGCTCTATATTAATGCCTATGGGTTTAGGATATAAGAGCTCCTGTATGTGCAATGTGGAGGCGTCCCAATACTTTTGTCTTTTAATCTCTTTATTGTGTCTTGAACAGGGGACAGGGGGATTCTTTAATGGGTTTCCATTTTACAATGAGGCCAAAAGCACGGGATCAGTAGGAATTAGAGTCGTTTTATTGACATTTCACAAACAAAATTCAGTAAATGAGTAAAAACCAGTAATCGGATTCAGTTCTGTACATCAGTCGACTGGAAGCAATGAGGAATGCAGTTCTAACGCTGGCTGTAAGACGCCACTGTGAGTGCACGTCACAGGCAGGGTTGCTATATTGCTCGGCCACAGTGTAGCAGTATTTCAGAGAGAGGCGTCCTCGCGTTTCATCGCCCACCGAAACAACGTTCGACACCACTGTGCCACACAGAGTCTACCCAGAGTCCCACACTGCTCATTTCTCCCCCCGTTTCAGCACCTTTAGAGTACGCTGTCTCGCGTTGAACACAGACACTGAATCAGTGAGGGGGTGATTCTTCAGTTGAGGGCTCTGTTTTTGTTTTTAATAAATAAAAGAAGCTGTGGTCTAGGTCAGGATTTTAATACTTTGAGCTAGAGGTGGTACGATACCAGTAGGTCATGATACCGATACCGATAATGCAACCTTGAGTATCTGCCGATACCTATAGCAATCTGAAAAATCGTAATTTCCCCCTTTCGTAACTCTTAAACCTCTTTGGAAGGTTTGCATGATTTTTTGATAATTTGACATAACTTTATTTGCTTAAAAAATTCAAATAATTGATAAGAGTCACACACGCCATATCTAGTTCTTTTCAGGAGATTCTCGACTACTTAAATACGTCTGAATTTGAGATGTAAAAATGAACAGAATTTAGTTATCTGAACAAATCTGACCCTGTTTTGATCATAAATTGACTTCATGCTACATGCCCTCAGTTGTTGCTTGTAAAGACTATAAAAACATGGTGATCGTTTTGAGGGCAGGGCTGGGCAATATGACGATTTTATCGAAATCGTGATCAATTTTATAATTATCGTGATACAAGCGAGTGTATCGTGGAAACCCTCAGAGCCTAAACTGCACACTTCCTTAAAGAGAGTGTATTTAGTGCGTTGTAACTAGATGAAGAGGGGGTAGCGATCTTCTGATAGTATCAGAGCGATGCAGATATTGAGCGTTGGATCGACGCACCTCTACTTTAAACTCATTTACATAAAATTGAGTTTTCATTTTTTCTGCAAAATATTGCTGTTACGGTATAAATGGTAATTATGCTTAATACATAAATCTACTCCACATTCAGGAGGAATACATGATTCAATGCGCCCTGCCCGTCTTCGTTTCCATGGTTATGACATAAACATAAGTGTATCCTTTAAAAAGAAATCCTTACTAATGTTGCGACGGTTATGTTAGGGATGGTAATATATTATATAATATGCTCAAAAATATGCAAATTTTGTACAGATATGAAGATGAATTCTGCATTAGGTGTTTTTTAAAGTAATTATAAAAAAAACACAACTGTACTAACACTATGATTTTATAAGATCACTTTATCATTTTACTGAAGTAAAGAAGTTTTTGGCTGGGGACAGGGATGGGGGCCAAAGTAGCAAAATATTGATAAAAAAATAAAACTGAAAACATGATAATGATTCATACATCATTTTTGGTGGTGCAATCAATAATATAATTAATACCAAACCTATTTATGTTATTTTAGGTATAGTATTAATTGTGTGTGTATATATATAAGTTATATATAAAGTTCCCCTAATTGAAGAATCACCCAAATACAAAACAATACACATGGAATTAGTGAGAGACCACATTCATCAATACTCAGAAAACACAAATACTGTTATGTTTGAAGTGTTAAACAAACAAACAAACAAACAAACAGTATTTTACAGATTGTTTAGTTCGCTCTAATATTTTCTGCTTTTAAAATATTTTTAATGAGACATTTAAAAAAGGCAAGCAAAACATTTAACAGTAAAATTACTATAAATAGTACAGCTGCTATATGTGTATACAGTGTATATATATATATATATACACACACACATATATATATATATATTTATATATATATCAGCCACAACATTAACACCACCTCCTTGTTTCTACTAACACACTCGCCACCACCAGGTCAGTCAGGGTCACTGCAGTGCTGAGAATGACCCTCCACCCAAATACTACTACAGTCCGCTCTGTGGTGGTCCGTCCTGTGGGGTCCTGAGCATTGAAGAACACCCAGGGAGAGAGAGGCTGATAACAGAGTCTGCAGAGAAACAGATGGAGACAGTCTGGAGTTATAGATCTACACACTGCTGCTGTACGACCAGTGGAGCTGATAGGATGGACAGTGACTGTAGAAATACGGAGGTGGTGTTAATCAAGTGTCCGGTCATGTATATACACATATATATGTGTGTGTACTTGTACAGCGTGTACAGAACAGCGTAATACAAACGTTATTAAGCTAATAGTCTGTAACAGTGAGGGGAGATGCACTGTAATATCACAGTTATTATAATGAGCTATTTCTGCTAGAATCACATCTGTAGTGGTCATGTGATGCATAAGCATGCACTACGTACAAACCAAACTACGTCTAAAGCGCAGTGTTTACATACGCACAAACAAGACTCTCCACTGCATCACATGACTTCCCTGACCACAGATCACGCAGCCGGCACAATCGGTCATTATGACATCATTTGTCATCTTTATGACATCAGAGCATTCGGTTCTGGAATGTTGCAAAGATTGGATTCCCGAGGCCGCTCCGCAACTCGAGCGCTCACCGAGGGCCACAGCCAACGGACAGCTGTGGTCACAACCACAGTCCACCTCAGAACACCTCCGAGCTAAAAGGTCCAGCCAGGTCAACCAGCCTCAACCAGTATGACCAAGCTTGTCGCCCAGCATAACCAGTATGACCATGCTGGTCAACCAGGAAGATTAGCAGGACCACACTGTTCAACCAGCCTGCCCAGTATGCCCAAGTTTGTCGACCAGCATGATTAGTAGGACCAAGCTGGTCAAGCAGCCTGACCAGTATGGCCAAGCTTGTCGCCCAGCATAACCAGTATGACCATGCTGGTGAACCAGCTTGACCAGTATGACCAAGTTGTGGTACTAGCCTGACCAGTATGCCCAAGCTGTCCTACCAGAATGATCAACATGACCAAGCTAGTTAACCAGCATGACCATGTATGACCAGTATGACCAAGCTGCTCTTCCAGTATGACCAAGCTGGTCAGCCAGGAAGATTAGCAGGACCACACTGTTCAACCAGCCTGACCAGTATGCCCAAGCTTGTCGACCAGCATAAACAGTATGACCATGCTGGTCAACCAAAATGATCAACATGACCAAGCTGGTCAACCAGCATGATTAGCATGACCAATTTGTTCTAGTAGCCTGACCAGTATGACCAAGCTTGTTGCCCAGCATAACCAGTATGACCATGCTGGTCAACCAGCTTGACCAGTATGACCAAGTTGTTGTACTAGCCTGACCAGTATGCCCAAGCTGTCCTACCAGAATGATCAACATGACCAAGCTGGTTAACCAGCATGGCCAGTATGACCAGGCTGGTTGTGGTCGACTGAGCACTGGATGAGTCACTTGGTCATACTGGTTGACCAGCACGACCATGTATGCCCAGTATAACCAAGCTACTCTTCCAGTATGACCAAGCTTGTCAACCAGCAGTTTGGTCAAGATGGCCATGCTGATAGACCCACTAGTCCAATGACTCCAGCTCGAATGGGCTCAACCAGCTTAACCAGTGGCCTGACCATCGACGACCAGTTTAGACCAGCAGAAACCAGCAGAGGCTGGTCTTCATCGGGATTTCCACCCTATACTAGACTGCTGGACAAAAATAAATAGAGGCTATGTGTCTTCAGGAATGAGGAACCCGACCTCTCCACCAAATATCCACACGTAAACATCTGATTCCTAGAATACGGAACTTAGCACTTAGCATCTGATTAATACTGCAGTATTTCACATCATATTAATAACAATAATGACACACTGCTCCAAAGTGCAATGCTATTGGCTCTATATGGCTTCTGATTAGAATATAGATGAAATTGCACATATACACGTTTCTCCAGCAGCCAAACGCTCGAACAGCTTTATGATGAGTACACAGAGTTACAACAGACACTTAGTCACACGTTAGGGAACGAGTCCTATAGGTGCCCTTTATAGGATGCCTACTGGTGGACATCAGTATGAGGAGCAACTCAACGTGGAATATAATAATAAATAAATAAATATATAAACAAACAAACACTGTGCCCTAACAACGAAAAGTAAAAAATTACAGCATGTGGAGTTTCCTAGGCCGAAACACTGGACCCCCCGCCCCTCCCCGGCCCCCCGGCTCTGAAAGGCATGCGGTATTCCCCACCACTGACTTACACACTTTGTTAGAAGCGTTAGTTGGAGCTCTTTGGAGCAAGTGTTCCTCTCAGAACAGACGTCGCTGATCCAGGAGAACTGATCCAGGATTAGCTAGTCACCAGATCAGTGCTCCTGTATAAGCCATGCATGAACACAGCAGTGCATACCACTACACTAAAGGGCTCCCTAGTAGTCTGCGAGCTAGAAGCTAGAAGCTATCTAGGTCTGATTGGTCACGCTTCTCCTCGTCCACGTTTTTCTCCCTCAGGTAAGTTCTGTGGGTTAGGTTCCCCTGAGCTCTAGTGCGATCCAGTATCACAAGCAGGGGCGCAGGAAGTGATGTACGGGGTGCAGAGTGCGGATGTTTGTAGCAGCAGGATGTCAACATTTTAAATACGTTCGTTTAAATACTCGTCTTACTTATTTACCTAAAATATGGGGCTACTATGTGGAAAAGACTTAATTTCTAAATTTTTAAAAAGTTCTTACAATTTAGATCTTTTTTATTTATATTTTCTTAAAATAATCACTTTTTTATTTTTTCAAATTTTTTTATATATTTATTTTCTCAAAATTAGGTTAAATTGACTCACTATGTTGAACTAAAGACTTACTGGTCTACATTTTGACATAGTGTCTCAAAATTATGACTCATTTCTTGAATGTTTTGCATATATTCGAAAAATATAGACTTCATATCTCAAACTTGCTTTCTCAAATGTCTTCATTTCAATTTCTCTGGTTCTCACTATTTTCACAAATTGACTCATCAATTTCTGACTTAGATAAGATATTTGTCTAAATGACTTAGTATTTAAAATAGTATTTTGAAGTAATTACTTCATTTCTTGAATGTTTCACTTATTTTCTTAATTTGGGCTTCAGGTGAACTGACTTTCCATAATTTTTAACATAAAAAAATCACTTTTTTTAAATAATGACTTTTTTACATATTTTCTTAGAATTTACTTATATTCTCAAAATGGACACACTATATTGAAATGATGATGTATTTTGTAAAGTATAAAGTTACTTATTTAGTCTAAATCTTGATGTAGTGTATTAAAATAATTACTTATTAATAAATATTTCTTGAATGTTTCACTTATTTTCTCAGAATTTGGGTTTCAGATGTTAAACTGACTTTCCTCAGATTTCCATAATTTTTAAAACATCTCAGTTTTTTAAATCTCAAAATAATGTCTTCTTGCTTTTTTTTAAACTTATTTTCTTAAAATTGACTGAGATTAAATTGACACACTATGTGAAAGTCTTTTTATCCAAATAATGACTTCTTGAAGGCTTACTTATTTTGTCTAAATATTGACTTAGTATCTTAAAGTAAATAGAAAATAAGTAAAAACAATAAAAAAAACAAATAAAATAAGCAATTGCAAGAGATATTTTCTTGAAAGTTTACATGTTTTCTCAAAATGTCAACTTTAGATCTCAAACTGACTTTTCCCTTAGATTTACATCTAATTTTAAAAATATTTAAAGTGCAGACAGTTTTGACTTATTTTAAAATAATTGCTTATTGTCTCTTTGTTTTTTACTTATTTTCTATGTTTCTAAAATTTTCTTGAATTTTACTTCAATAATTCTCAAAAATATTTTTTTACAAATCTTTTTTAAAATTGTTTTACTTATTTTCTCAGAATTCTAACTCTTTATGTTCAAAAAGTGACTTAAACTTCAAAGTCATAATCTTGACACACTGCTGCCAGAAACAGAGAGGAACACAAATTCAGGCAGGTTGTTTGTTAGGAATGGGCATCCAAGATTGCATTTGCAAATATTTTTAAATAATCATAAAATATAGCATATTTATCATAATTTATCATATAATATCATGATCATAAATGTATAGCAACAACATCATCCAATAATTTATCCTGTTTTTCTCACATTCTGTTCATGCAAATTCCCCAAACTGTTCATTCAAATGGAAATTAAATCTAAGGCGTGGCATTCAATGATGACATCACTGCATATATCATAAATATATCATAAAATCAAAATTCTTCCTGCGTCCCTGATCACAATACAGGAAAATAAAAGATACAAAGTCGTGAAGAATCAGCGAGTCAGAACAGAAAGATGGAGAATCTCTGCTGTGGGAGATTAGTGGGGGTGTTGTGGATTCCACCAGTTTTAGGAGGGGCTTTGGTCTCCGTTGCGTCGAGGGGAATCATAGCGCATGATCTGTCGCGGGGTGCCATAACCTATCATGCCTGACTGAGATGCCCCGCGATTACTGCCCATCTGTAGGCCAATCAGAGTGCGACCCTGACGTAGCTGATCCTCCGAAAACTCCCTTCTGTGGCTTTTAGCTTTCCTGCACACACACACACACACACACACACACATTAAAAAGTTCACAAGTCATTTCCATGTACAGTTCATTTACAGTCTGAAACCATGTGTCATAACTTTATGAATAAGATATGATATATAATATCTCTATATGTAAATATATGTGTAAATATGTAAATATATAGATTTCATATAGATTTAAAAATGTTATTAGAGCTTTATTCTGGATATTAATGTTATTAAAACTTCATACTGGATATTAATGCTACTAGAACTTCATACTGGATATTAATGTTATTAGAGCTTCATACTGGATATTAATGTTATTAGAGCTTCATACTGGATATTAATGTTATTAGAACTTCACTCTGGATATTAATGTTATTAGAGCTTCATACTGGATATTAATGCTACTAGAACTTCATACTGGATATTAATGTTATTAGAGATTCATACTGGATATTAATGTTATTAGAACTTCATACTGGATTTTAATGTTATTAGAGCTTCATACTGGATATTAATGCTATTAGAGCTTCATACTGGATATTAAATGTTATTAGAGCTTCATACTGGATATTAATGTTATTAGAGCTTCATACTGGATATTAATGTTATTAGAACTTCACTCTGGATATTAATGTTATTAGAACTTCATACTGGATTTTAATGTTATTAGAGCTTCATACTGGATATTAATGTTATTAGAACTTCATACTGGATTTTAATGTTATTAGAGCTTCATACTGGATATTAATGCTATTAGAGCTTCATACTGGATATTAATGTTATTAGAGCTTCATACTGGATATTAATGTTGTTAGAACTTCATACTGGATATTAATGATATTAGAACTTCACTCTGGATATGAATGCTATTAGAGCTTTATACTGGATATTAATGTTTTTAGAACTTCATACTAGATATTAATGTTATTACAAAATCATACTGGATATTAATGTTTCTAATGGTACTAAATTATTATAACGTGTGTAAAACGTTGTTGAAACTACTTGACACCTGTGAACAACACCGGCATATTTGAATAATTTGTATATTTATTTAATGCCATTTATTAGCACTTCACTTTGGTCACCTGTGAAACCAGTCTTTGTTGCCATGGTAATGCCCATCGTCCTTGGTGAGGGCTTCACTTCCAAGAGCCATGAGGGTCCTCTGGACTGCAGCCATGTCCTTTCCTATGACAACACACTACAGTGAACTGGATATACACACACATACACACACAAACAGGGCTTCAAATGCACATACACTATATGGACAAAAGTATTGGGACACCTACTCAATCAATGTTTCTTCTGAAATCAAGGGTATTAAAAATGCTGAGGGGCTTTATAAATACCCCTCTAGCCCACGCCTGGCATTAGGAGCATGGTGCCAATATAGATTCATGATGTTGATCTGCTCCAGAGAGTCCTATTCTATTGACAGTACTTCTTCTCTACAGGGACTAGACAAGCTGTGTGTGTGTATTTGCACATCTGTGTCAGCAATGGGTGCAACTTAAAGTAGCTAAATGCATTCATTAGAAGGGGTGTCCACAAACATTTGGAAACATAGTGTGGTGAGACAAATTTGGTTTCCCCCCAATGTTTCCCTCAGCCTGTCTTCTCCTCAACCACCCATGAGCTTGACTGTAATTAGCTAGAGCATTCCACCGCGCCGCAGCGTGACCAACGTCTGCTGACAGGTCTCCGGTGGCTGCTTGAGGTGTAATTCTGATTTGGCTTGGCCTTTTTTTTTTTTTTTAATCAACGCAGCCGAAAGCAGAAGCTGCTGCTCTAAATTTCCTCTGGTCCAACTTCAGCAGCTGGGCCGGAAACACCTGCTCTAAAGGACACCCGTCCAGACGCTGGACGAGAGGACTGCTATTGTCTGACTTTCGCAGCTGCCCACAGCTCTTTTCCACTCCACACACCTCAGGAGGAAGTGATTTCACCACCTGTCAGTCATTCTGAAGCACTGGCGTGAATCACATTGCCCAATTTCACTGTAACACAAAACATCCCGCCCCCGTCAAAACATTTGGGCACACCTTGCTATTGTTGGACATGTGAATTTTCTGCTTTCTAATTAAGTAACATACACACACACACACACACATTCACACACACACACATACACAGGCATACACATGCATAGTCATGATAAAGTAGCCATGTGCTAGCATTTTTAGTAGTACACTAAATGTCCATATGTTTGTGGACACCCCTTCTAATGCATTTAGCTTCTGTACCCTGTACCCTGACACAGACACCGATACAGCTTGTCTAGTCCCTGTAGAGAAGTACTGCCAATATAATAGGACTAGGAAAGTTGGGGAATATTAGGTGGGGTGATGGTCATCCAATAGTCATCCTGACCTTGCTCACGCTCTCGTCGCTGAATGCAATCAAATCCTCACAGCAATGCTCCTCCAAAATCTAGTAGAAAGCCTTCTTCCCTGGACAGTAGAGACAGTTACTCCAACAAAAGCTGAAAAAACCTTGATTTCAGAAGAAACAATGAATGAGTAGGTGTCCCAATACTTTTGTCCATATCGTGTTTGTTTCACTTTTCTTTTTCAAACTATTGTGAGAAACTTGAAAAGCTTCCAGATTTTTTGTCCCAGGATCTATAAGTTCTCCCATGCATGTGGAGATTTGTGGAGTTCAGACGTTCAGAGTTACGGATGCAGCAGAACTGAATCTTCAGCCAGTAGGGGGCGCACTAGGTAGGTTAAAATGATACAAGAAGAACGTGTGTGAGCATGCAGATAAAATTTAATTTTTGGCCGCAGCAAGCAAAGATACGACTGGTGAAAAAGGGGACAAGGTTTCATAAAAAGAACCTCTTTCCAACTGTTAAACCAGGGGGCGTGGATGGATCATGATTTAGGTTTGTGCTGCAGCCAGTAACAGAGGGAACATTTCATATCAGCAAATTCTGAAAGCAACTATCAAACATCTCACTAAAAAGCTGAAGATGAACAGAGGAGGAGCTTCTACAGCAGGATAAAGATCCTAAACACACCTCAGCATCCACAATGGACAACCTCAAGAAGCTAAGGGTTTAGCCATGGCCCTCACACTCCTCCATAGGGCTGTGCAATTAATCGAAAATGAATGCATTCAGAATCTCTAATTAATCAAATTAATCTTGCTCATATTGATCAAATTATTCTGTTAAACAGAAAATAGCATCAGGTTTAACTCACATGTCATAATGTTTAATTAAATGTAACGCTAGTCATAGCCCACTTAAATGTAACGTTAGCATGGACATGGCACCCATCTTAAATACAGTGAACCCCGCCCACAGTTGGAAAGGAGGCAGCTGGTGTTGCCCTTTCCTACTTTGAATAATGCAACAGCAACACCTGAGCTACTCGAGTGGCTTGAACCAAAGAACCAAAGGCTCAGCAGCCGGGGGACGTGAGTTCGAATCGTGAGCCATGCCTCTTTGCCATCAGCAGCCGGAGTCTGAGAGAGCACAATCGCCCGAGCTTTCTCTCCAGGTGGGTAGATGGCGCTGTTCCCCCCCTTACAAGTTTGGAAAAAAGGGAGAAAATTCATTGTATTCGAGATAAAACGTTCAATGGTAATATTGATTTGCAGTCATATCACCCCCCCAGCACTAGCCCCCTCCTTTGAAACTGTAGTAGGGTCCTAGGGCACGATCCCCAGCGCTACACTGGCCCACCTCTGTAATACGAGTAACCCCTGGATAAATGCCATACATGTGAATGCCACTGTATATGAGGCAGGTAAGGAGTTGATGATAGGCCGCAGATGTGTAAGAGTGAGTGGGTAGATCCCAGGACGGGCCTGAGCTGGGAGAGGCCGACCTCAAAGCCACCTCAAAGGGGCGGGGGGCATCCTGACAAAAGCAATTCTTCTAAAAGCTTCAGGGCCACTCATCAAGTGTTGGACATGAGTATTAAATAGCCGGGATTCAGGCCTTTCTCGGCTGTTCTGCTGAGTGCGCTGCCTCTGTGGGTGCTGCGTTCAGTCTCTCCCACGCTGCTTCTTTAACAAAGATTAACCCTGAAAGAGGCTGGAGTCATTGCATCGCTTTGCTGTGCTGTTTAAACGCAATTACGTAATTACACAAAGGATCAGTTACGCAATTAATTACGCTTACAAAAAAAATAATCAAAAATGTGTCAGAAGAAAACACATAAAGGCTCTTTTTACTGATCACATTCATTTGGATGCAGATGCACTACATGGACAAAAGTATTGGGACACCTGCTCATTCACTGCTTTTACTGTAATCAAGGGTATTAAAAAGACTGTCTCTACTGTCCAGAGAAGAATAGGGCTTTCTACTAGATTCCGGAGGAGAACTGCTGTGAGGATTTTGAGTCCTCATCATCCCCAACTCATCCATCCCAAAAGTACTGGATGGAGCTCCACCATCCCTCATTCCAGAGAACACAGTTCCTCCACTGCTCCACAGCTCCTCAATGCTGGGGGGCTTTATACCCCTCTAGCCCATGCCTGGCATTATTAGGCAGCATGGTGCTATTCTATTGGCAGTACTTCTCCTCAGAGACAAGCTGTGTGTGTGCATTTGCACATCTGTGTCAGCAATGGGTGCAGCTTAAAGTAGCTGAATGCATTTATTAAAAGGGTGTTCATAAATATTTGGACATTTTGTGTATATTAGGGTGACTATATGTCCTCTTTTTGAAACCTAAAAATTCTGTGCTGTAAACACGCCCCCTTTAAGCCACGCCTTCTCACCACCACACCTGGTCTATATGAACCTGCATCTACATGCGGCCACTGGTCAAACTGCCTTTCAACCACAGCCGATTGACCACAGCCTGAATGAAAATAAACACAAATTAGTTCTAGATAAAAAAACAAAGAATCCTGTGGTTCTGTTTGAATGGATCCAAGTGGAGCAAGAGTTTCTAATCAATAATCAAATCAATCACACACACACAGTTACAGCCTGTCACACACACCAGAGCAGACTAAGCATTGTCCAGGCAATTAGTACAGGCTCTTTAACTGACCTTACTTTCTTTATTTTTTTGGGATTTTTTTGTATTGAAATTATGAAAATTAATTAGAAAAATACTGAATATTGTGTAACGGGGTGGTAAATGTAAAAAATAATTTATTTATTTATTTATTTTTCATTAATTATTCAGGTTTCCTGATGTGGAATGTACTTATGTTTAATAAAGTACTTATACATTGCTTAATTAATTAATTAATTAATTGATTAATTAATAATAATAATAATAATAATAATAATAATAATAATAATAATAATAATAATGAAGTGAATCAGGCTCCTCTGGGCCCCCAGTGTAATCTTACAAAGTGCGTCTTATAAAATTTCTTCTTTATTTTCACCGGTATTGCTCTCCTCTCCATGTGGAGTGGGCGGGCCCTAAAAGTGGGTCAGGTTTACGTTAGGATACCCCTGACCAATCACACGACTAATACGGCCCCTGACCTGTCTTCCAATCTGAGCAACCACAGAATTTGGTGTCTGGGTGGACGGGAGGTCCCGACACAGCGGCGTAGCTGGGGAGATACGCAAGTGTAGCCCTCCGCCAGAGCGGAGAAGCAGAGGGACGATGAGGCACACGGGCGGACGCAACTTCTCTGTCTCAAGGCCGTGTGTGTTGCCATGGTAACGTCAACCTAAATTTGTTCGCCAGGGGGCTGTCAGTCATGGACGTTCGTTAGAATATTAGGACCACGCCCACACCACACCAGAGAATTTTGGTGATAACCTAAATATAACGGTCACCCTAATCTAGGTGGGTGTTACCTTCCCACAGGTCAACCGTCTGGAAGATGTCCCCCCTGACGACACCGTAAGCCTCCGCGGCCCCCAGGAACTGGGAGATCTTCTCCATCTGCTTAAAGGCCATCTTGGTTTCTGGAATCTTCTTGATAGGCTCCAGTCCGCTGGGGTACAGACTGTTAATGAGACGACAGAGGATCTACAGAGAGAGAGAGGGAGAGGGAGAGTGAGGTGGTGGGGAGGGGTGAGAGAGCAAAGAAAGCAAGAGAGCTGGGACGAGTCCAAGCTGAACCCAATCAGCATTCAGACCTGACCGGACCGGTCGCCACATTCTGATTGCCAGCCCATTGAAAGCTGGCCCCTTTTGGCAGTCCCACGCCTGTCCCACCCCAAAGGTCTGACAGGAGGTCTTGGGAAAGTGGCTAAAAAAAGACCCCCCCCCTCTCTCCCACTCCTCACCGTCCCATCCATGAGCCAGGTCTGGAAGTTCTGCCTGCCAGGTTCTGGACGCTCCAAGCCGTCTCCACACTGCGCCATGATCCAGTCCACCAGGCGTGTCTCCAGCTCTGGGTCGTACTTCTGCTCGATCTTCTCCTGCACCTCTCGGCTCAGGCCGTAACTGGGCCCCCGATTCGCCATGGCAGCAAGCGGATCAATACTGGTACTCAACGGGCGCAAGCTCGGCAACTCTGCTGGACATGAGGAACATCAACACAACACACACACACACACACACACACACTCAGTCAGGCCTTTAGGCACATCAGGATGAATGCCCCAAATGGACACAAACCCACCACACATACATGAAGGTTCTGGTTCTGTTATAACACCAGAACTCCAGTCCAGAAGATACATTAAATTGACAAAAGTATTGGGACGCCTGCTCATTCATTGTTTCTTTTGAAATCAAGGGCATTAAAGAGCTGATCATGCTTTTGTTGGAGTAGCTGTCTCTACTGTGCAGAGAAGAAGACTTTCCACTAGATTTGGAGGAGCATTGCTGTGAGGATTTGATTGCATTCTGCGACAAGAGCGTTAATGAGGTCAGGACGTTGGACTCCCAACTCCCAACACATCCCAAATGTATTGGATGGAGCACCATGGAGTTCCACTGCTCCACAGCTTAATGCTGGGGGGCTTTAGAAATACCCTTCTAGACCCTTATTAGGCAGCATGGTGCCAACAGGGTCATGATGTTGATCTGCTCCAGAGAGTCCTATTCTATTGGCAGTACTTCTTCTCTACAGGGACTAGACAAGCTGTGTGTGTGCATTTGCACATCTGTGTCAGCAGTGGGTGCAACCTGAAGTAGCCAAATGCATTTATTAGCTGGTTGATCAGGGTGGTGGACCAACATGACCAAGCTGGTTGACCAGTATGACCGAGCCTAACTCCACTGGTCCACCAGTACAATCAGCTTGACCAAAACCAGGATGACCAAGCCAAATCACACCGGTCCACCAGTATGACCAGGATGACCAAGATGGTTTACCAGCATGACCAGGGTGGCTGACCAGTATGACCAGAGTGGCTGACCAGTATGACCAGGACGACCAAGGTGGTTATCCAGTATGCCCAAGCTTTTTGACCAGCATGACCAGGGTGGCTGACCAGTATGAACAGGACGACTAGGGTGGCTGACCAGTATGACCAGGATGGCTGACCAGTATGACCAGGACGACCAAGGTGGTTAACCAGTATGCCCAAGCTTTTTGATCAGCATGACCAGGGTGGCTGACCAGTATGACTAAGATGACCAGGATGGCTGACCAGTATGACCAGGATGGATGACCAGTCTGACCAGGACGACTAAGGTGATTAACCAGCTTGGCCAAGCGTTTTGACCATGGATGGCTGACCAGTATGAACATGGTGGTTAACCAGGATGATCAGACTGGTTGACCAGTATGACCGAGCCTAACTATACTGGTCCACCAGTACAATCAGCTTGACTAAAGTAGCTGACCAGCCTGATCAAGGCGGTTGACCAGCATGACCAAGCCAAATCACAAATTGGCCACCAGTATGACCAGCATGACCAAGCCAAATCCCACTGGTCCACCAGAATGACCAGCATGACCAAGCCAAATCCCACTGGTCCACCAGAATGACCAGCATGACCAAGCCAAATCCCACTGGTCCATCAGTATGACCAGCTTTTCCAAACTGGTAAATCAACTGGATCGTGATGGCAGACCAGTGAACCCATCAAACTCGCTTGATTACCAGTATATTGACCATCTCAACCATCTTAACCCTTAAAGACCAGTTTAATCCACCTGAAACCAGAAACCAGTAAACGCTGGTTCTGAGCTTCATGTCTCAGCAGGGTTTCTGGGCTGGAGAAGGAGAAGCTCCATCATCGAGTCTCCTCGTTGCAGCTCGGCTCGTCCGGTTCCGTCCAAGAGGAGCTTGCAGGGATGACGCCCCGCGTGCCAAAGCTGTCACGAAACATCAACGCAACGAAGCCAAGTCGCAGCATCTCCCCAACGTTCAGCGCATCGTCACGCGCCCAACGAATAACGACCCCAAACGTCCATCAACGACACGTCAATCAAAACAGGCTGTTTATACTCACGAGCGTTCTGCTGATCAGTCCCCGCCTGCCGTCAGCCCGTCTGTTTCACTTGGCACGAGGAGGGGGCGAAGAGTATCTGGGGGGCGTGGGTGTGTGTGTGTGTGTGCGTGTGCGTGTGTGTGTTTGGGGCGGGAGTGTGTGGGCGGCGCCTGGGGTAAGTGGGTGGGGCGAAGCTCATGGCAGCATCATAGCCTAGCAGATGGATGCTGCCCAGTCCTGCCTTTACACAGCCATCTATCACCACACACACACACACACACACACACACACTGTCCCGCAGAGAGGGGGTAAGGGGGGGGGGCACAGTCCGCATTACGTAAGCGGAAAAAATGCCAGCTCCCGCTATTGGTTCCGGTGGCTGAGCCAATCATTCCCGAGAAGTGGGTTCTAGAGAATTACGTCACAATTAAAAAAATGATTGCTTATTAATTACTTATGAAAAAATGTTTTTATAAATAGTTCTGATTGAATAAGTAATAACAAAGATGGAGTAAACATGGAGTACCTAAAGTGACACGGTGGTTGTTTTTAATAACAGGTGGGCACAAGATACTATATAGTGGTCGAAAACTCATGTTATTTTGTGGCCTCAATATATTATTTTGTGCCCACGTCTTATTAGAAACCACAATTTCATTTTTGTGGCCTCATTACATCAGAATATTTTCATGTGGCCTCAAAATATAGTCTTCTGGCCTCAATATATATTATCTTGTGGCCTCAGTATATGTTTCTGTAGCCTCAATATATTATGTTTGGCCTGTGTATTATTTTGGTGCCTTATTACACTAAAGTGAGGCCTCAGTATATTATCTTGTGGCCTCATTATATGATTTTGTGGCCTCAGTATATTATCTTGTGGCCTCATTATATGATTTAGTGGCCTCAGTATATTATCTTGTGGCCTCATTATATGATTTTGTGGCCTCAGTATATTATCTTGTGGCCTCATTATATGATTTTGTGGCCTCAGTATATTATCTTGTGGCCTCATTATATGATTTTGTGGCCTCAGTATATTATCTTGTGGCCTCATTATATGATTTAGTGGCCTCAGTATATTATCTTGTGGCCTCAGTATATTATTTTGTGGCCTCATTATATTATCTTGTGGCCTCAGTATATGATCTTGTGGCCTCAGTATATTATCTTGTGACCCCATTATATGATCTTGTGGTCTCAGTATATTATCTTGTGACCCCATTATATGATCTTGTGGTCTCAATACATTATCTTGTGGCCTCATTATATGATCTTGTGACCTCAGTATATTATCTTGTGGCCTCATTATATGATTTTGTGACCTCAGTATATTATCTTGTGGCCTCAGTATATGATCTTGTGGCCTCAGTATATTATCTTGTGACCCCATTATATGATCTTGTGGTCTCAATACATTATCTTGTGGCCTCATTATATGATCTTGTGACCTCAGTATATTATCTTGTGGCCTCATTATATGATTTTGTGACCTCAGTATATTATCTTGTGGCCTCAGTATATTATCTTGTGGCCTCAATATATTATGTTTGGCCTCAGTATATTATTTTGATGCCTTATTATACTAAAGTGAGGCCTCAATATATTATATATACTTTTGTGGCCTTGAAATATTATCTTGTGGCCTCTATATATTATGTTGTAACTTCAATATATTTTCTTCATCTTCAAGGGTCTTCAGTGAGTGAGTGAGGGTTTTCAGGGGAAGTTTCGTTCCACCACTTCGGTGCAGGACAGTAAAAAGTCTGGGCGCTTGTCTCCCGTGGATCTTAAAGGATGTCGGGTCGAGCCGAGCCGTACGTGAAGCTGGAAGAGCTCTTGCTGCAGATCGGCTTTTGACCATCGTCATCAAGTACGGAGGGGCTGGCTGGTCCAGTCTTGGCTTTGTAGACCAGAGTCAGGGGTCTGAATCTGATGACCTGGGCAGCAGCCACAGGAAGCCACAGTGAAGAGAGAACGCAGCAGTGGAGGAGGAGCTGAACATGGCTGAACTTAGAAACGTTGAAGACGACCCGACCCGTGCTGCTGTGTTCTGCTGATCACATTGATCAGCTGCAATGGCCTGATGGTGCGCAGAGGAAGACCAGCCAGAATGCAAACCATCACCATGCAGAGCCGGTAATACCAAGGCTGGTGAGGACAAACAGTTGATGGTCCACTAAGGTGACAGACAGGAGGTCGAGGAGAATCAGGACCGATGACAGATTGGCAGATTTCGCTGCATGGAGCTCCTCTGTAACTGTGATGAGAGCCGTTTCTGTAAAACGTGCCGGACTGGTCAGAGTCCGTTTTTTTTTGTCGAATTTATAAAATATATTATTGATTTGTGGCCTTAATACATTATATCATGGCCTCAATATATACAATTATGTTATCTAGTGGTCTCACTACTGGATGGGCCACTGCTGGGCTCTCTAGCAAGGCCCTTAACTCTCTCTGCTCCAGGAGCGCTCTAAGCAGGGCTGACCCTGCACTCTGACCCTGGACTTCTGACCTGGCATATGTGAGGAGATGGTGCTGTATTGTGTATGTAAGTAAATTGAGCATAAAGGCATTTGTAAAAAATTGAATTTCAGTACAAGATCAAGTACAGGATTTGTAATTTACCACAGTTTGAGTGGATTTGAAAGAAAACGGCTGAAGGAAAACACATGGAAGTGCAGGAAAGATGCCTTTAAAATGCAAATATGAAACAAAAGTTAAGTTAAAATATAGTAAAATGGATTTTAAATAATTGCAGCATTGCAGAATAGTTTTTAACCATTTAAAGATGAATCCAGTTGCAGGATCTTCTTAAAACCTTCACTTGGTAAACACAGTGAAGAAATAGTGGACTGCGTCCGAAAATGCACACTAGCACACTAAATAGTGTGTAAAAACTGCACCACCTTTGAAGCATTGATCATTAATGTAGTATGCAAGTACAGCAATATGTGATTCGGGACACAGCCGGGCTGTGTTTTTATTTTTTTTTCCAGAAATGTAAGTAAACATGTTTTAAAATGTTTAATATTTAATATTAAAGTTGTTGAACACTTGTTTTGATGTTACAGGTCGAGACATGACTTTTATGGAAGCCTCGTAATGAACCTGTGGAAAGGTGGCTAAGGTGGGCTGGACTGTGCAGCGCAGCCAGGTGTTTACATCAGGTAGCTAATACTTCATCAAAGGCCTATCCAAATGTTTGTGGACACCCCTTCTAATGAACGCGTTCAGCTACTTTAAGTTACCCTCATTGCTGACACAGATGTGCAAATGCACACACATACTCAGCTTGTCTAGTCCATGTAGAGAAGAAGTACTGCCAATAGAATAGGACTCTCTGGAGCAGATCAACATCATGAACCTATTATTGGCACAATGCTGCCTAATAATGCCAGGCGTGGGCTAGTAGAGGGGTATGAAGCCCCCCAGCATTGAGGAGCTGTGGAGCAGTGGAGGAACTGTGTTCTCTGCAGGGATGATGGTGGTGGAGTTCCATCCAGTACTTTTGGGGTGAGTTAGGGAGTTGAGGATGATGAGGTGGGTGGTGATCATCATCAAACATCCTGACCTCACAACCTAACACTCTTATAGCTGAATGCAATCAAATCCTCACAGCAATGCTCCTCCTCTAAATCTAGTAGAAAGCTTTCTTCTTCCCTGGACAGTAAAGACAGTAACTCCAACAGAACTATTTTAATACTCTTGGTTTCAGAAGAATAACAGTGAATGAGCAGTGTTGATCTGCTTGAGGGAGTCCTATTCTATTGGCAGTTCTTCTCTACAGGGACTAGACAAGCTGTGAAATGATAAATTCTGAAGATGTGTTTATTACATCAGTCCTGTCTTGCTCAGCCCAGGTTCATCGGGCATGTTGCTGCAAGGAGTCCGTCTGATAGCTGAAGACAAGCCAGAGTGGCAAACGTCTCCTGCTGATCTCCTCGCCAACAGAAAGACATGGGCTAAAGGAAAGCTCCCCACTCACCACTGCTCAGAGTGTGGCAAGAGCTTCACCCAGCACATCGGCCTCCAACGCCACTGGCGCATTCACACCGGAGAGAGGCCGTACAACTGCTCACAGTGTGGGAAGAACTTCACCCAGAGGAACAGTCTCCTGCGGCACCAGTGAGCCCACCCAGGAGAACAGAAGCCTGTCCGAGCTCAGAATGAAGCTTCCTGAACGTCATGAATGAGAAAATCCAACCGACAAACTGATGATGATGCAGTTTCAGGAAAAAGTAAGTTATCTGAGTCACAATTATTGACCGAGACCAGTTAACTAAACTAATAACACACACAGTTGTTTTGTTCTGTCTTTTAATGAGCTCATCAAGTAAATATCAAAAGTGCAGGCTAGAGTCACAATTATAGACAAAAACAATCTTATTATTATTACTATTATTATTATTAATAATAAAATCACAATTATAGACAAACTATGTATCTAAACTGATAACACACACAGTTGTTGTCTATTAGTTGTCTTTTAATGAGCTCATTAAGTAAACATCAACAGTGCAGGCTAGAAAAAGTAAGTGAACCTGTTGGAACCACCTGGATTTCTGCATTAATTTCTATTAAAATGTGGTCAGATCGTTATCTGAGTCACAATTATAGACAAAAACAAAAAATCTTATTATTATTATTATTATTATTATTATTACTATTACTACTTTTCTCCTACTTATCAGGGCATGTCACCTCCAGAAGACCATCAGGCATCTGAAGTCAAGGAAGGTCAGCAGACGTCTCCTGGAGCATGGTCTAGATGTGGGAACCGGTTTACTCAAAGGAACAGTCTCTAAGTGCACCAGTGTGTTCAGTGTGTGCAGTGCTTAGAGTGTGGGAGGAGTTTCACTCAGCAGGATTATCTCCAACACCTCCACCTCCACACCTACAGGAGCTTCTATAGGACATCCCATTCTAAACCCATAGGCTGTATTAATATGTAACTGGTCC
This sequence comes from Salminus brasiliensis, assembly GCF_030463535.1. Lineage (NCBI taxonomy): Eukaryota > Metazoa > Chordata > Actinopteri > Characiformes > Bryconidae > Salminus > Salminus brasiliensis. The sequence goes on along the minus strand of NC_132878.1, from coordinate 2,773,840 downwards.
CCCTCTGCAGCTCTAACAGCAGCAGGTCTGGAGCTCTGCAGTTATTGGAGGATTTTCTGCACTATGCTTTGAGCTCAGCACTCGCCTTTGCTATGGTAACGATGGGAAAAAGTACGCCTTGCCTTTAAGAGCCAGGTGCGGTCTGACTGAATTTGGCGGGTTGCTATTTCAGTGGTGTAAATGGTTGGGGGGGGAGGGGGGCCGTCTGACTGTTGACGAACGTCTGTCTAGGCTGTTTTCAGTCAGTGATGCACCTGCCGTGTTTTCCATTGCCGAGATACACAGCAATACTCCAAAACTGACCTGAACACCCCTCATTTCGAGACCACCGTGCCCATCAGCGTAGAGATATCCGTAAGCAGTGCAGCTGTTTAAATGGCGCAGATGGAAGGCAGGGAAATAGACTGTTGGCGGGGTGAAAGATAGGGCCTATAAAGTTTCCTGATTAAATTCCGGATGTATCAAATCTGATGCAAAATAATCATTGGATTTCTTCAAAGGTCAAATGAGGCCAAAATGAAAAGTTGTGAGGCGGCCCAGTCAAAGTCCTGCCCTGAATCCCATTGAGATGCTGTGGCACGACCTTACACGGGCAGTTCTGTTAAGATGAGTGGCCCAAGACTCGTCACAAGCTCTGACAAACGTTTAACTGCAGTCACTGCCAAGGGTGGAGCGAACAGTTATTGGAGCTATGGGGGAAATGACTCAATTCAATTAAATTTTATTCTATTTCTCTAAGTTTTCACAAAGCAGCTTTACAGAGATGCGGGTCAGAGCCTCTTTAGAGCAGCTAGTGGCGACAATGGCAAGAAGAAACTCCTTCAGGTCGAGAGGAAGGAACCTTTAGAGGAACCAAGACTCAAAAGGGGAACCCGTCCTCCTCAGGTTGACACCGGATCAGAATAATAAAAATCAAAACGGGAATAAAAACAACGATAAAACTGAACTGAATTAAGAAAATAAAAAGGTAAATGTGGCATCAGGCCAAACAAGATGAAGATGTGAGTGCAGGTAAACGGTCAGAAGCCTGCAGAGTCCTGCAGTGAGGTGAGGATGAGTCAATGCCCCAGAGGCCCCAGAGCAGGACAGCGGGCAGGGGGGTAGTGGAGAGCCGGGTCAGGTGGAACCAGGATGGAACAGTTGGAACTGGGCATCTCGGTACATGTGAAAGAGAGAGAGATAAAACAGAAGGGGGCAGCTCAGCACATCGGGAAGAGAGAGAGGAGTGAATGATGATGTGTTTAGGACTTTTCCACTAAAAATAAAGGGAAGGGGCGGAGTACTGGTTTGCTGATTGATCCTACCAGCAGTTCTCTCTGAAGGTTCTCTTGGTCTTGGACCTCAACTTGACCTCCACCGCTCCTGTTAACCTGAAAACTCTGCTAGCTGCTTTTAGCCTTCTTCTGCTTCCAGAAGATTGGACCTGTGTGTCCAGAAGTACAGTGCATCCGGAAAGTATTCACAGCGCTTCACTTTTTCCACATTTTGTTAGGTTACAGCCTTATTCCAAATTGTATTAAATTAATCTCTTTCCTCAAAATTCTACACAAAATACCCCATTATGACCATGTGAAAAAAGTTTTCTTGAGAGTTCTGAAAATTTATTAAAAATAAAAAACTAAGAAATCACATTTACGTAAGTATTCACAGCCTTCGCCATGAAGCTCAAAATTGAGCTCAGGTGCATCCTGTTTCCACTGATCATCCTTGAGATGTTTCTACAGCTTAAATGGAGTCCCCCTGTGGTAAATCCAGTTGATTGGACATGATTTGGAAAGGCACACACCTGTCTATATAAGGTCCCACAGTTGACTGCATGTCAGAGCGCAAACACCAAGCATGAAGTCAAAAGAATTGTCTGTAGACCTCCGAGACAAAATAGTCTCAAGGCACAAATCTGGGGAAGGATACAGAAAAATTTCTGCTGCTTTGAAGGTCCCAATGAGCACAGTGGCCTCCATCATCCGTAAATGGAAGAAGTTTGGAACCACCAGGACTCTTCCTAGAGCTGGCCGGCCATCTAAATTGAGCGATCGGGGGAGAAGGGCCTTGGTCAGGGAGGTGACCAAGAACCCGATGGTCACTCTGTCAGAGCTCCAGCGTTCCTCCGTGGAGAGAGGAGAACCTTGCAGAAGGACAACCATCTCTGCAGCAATCCACCAATCAGGCCTGTATGGCAGAGTGGCCAGGCGAAAGCCACTCCTTAGTAAAAGGCACAAGGCAGCCCGTCTGGAATTTGCCAAAAGGCACCTGAAGGACTCTCAGACCATGAGAAACAAAATTCTCTGGTCTGATGAGACAAAGATTGAACTCTTTGGTGTGAATGCCAGGCGTCATGTTTGGAGGAAACCAGGCACTGCTCATCACGAGGCCAATACCATCCCTACAGTCAAGCATGGTGGTGGCAGCATCATGCTATGGGGATGTTTTTCAGCAGCAGGAACTGCCAGACTAGTCAGGATAGAGGGAAAGATGAATGCAGCAATGTACAGAGACATCCTGGATGAAAACCTACTCCATAGCGCTCTTGACCTCAGACTGGGGCGACGGTTAATTTTTCGGCAGGACAACGATCCGAAGCACACAGCCAAGATCTCAAAGGAGTGGCTTCAGGACCACTCTGTGAATGTCCTGGAGTGGCCCAGCCAGAGCCCAGACTTGAATCCGATTGAACATCTCTGGAGAGATCTGAAAATGGCTGTGCACAGACGTCTCCCATCCAACCTGATGGAGCTTCAGAGGTACTGCAAAGAAGAATGGGCAAAACTGCCTAAAGAGAGGTGTGCCAAGCTTGTGGCATCATATTCAAAAAGACTTGAGGCTGTAGTTGCTGCCAAGGGTGGTTCTACAAAGTATTAAGCAAAGGCTGTGAATACTTATGTAAATATGATTTCTTAGTTTTTTAATTTTAATACATTTTCAGAACTCTCAAGAAAACTTTTTTCACATGGTCATAATGGGGTATTTTGTGTAGAATTTTGAGGAAAGAGATTAATTTAATACAATTTGGAATAAGGCTGTAACCTAACAAAATGTGGAAAAAGTGAAGCGCTGTGAATACTTTCTGGATGCACTGTATGTCCTCCATCATTTCTTTTCAAATCAGTAGTCGGTCTCGCTCCAACTCATCCCAAATACATTGACTGGAGTGCCATCATCACTCCACACAAGCACCACAGATCAATCCTGGGGGGCCTTATACCCCTCTAGCCCACACTTTGCTTTGGGCACTGTGACCTTAGCTGCTCCAGAGCGTCCTGTTCACCAAGGAATACAGCAGCAGTCAGTCTAATGTATCTTGTATTAGTGTGCTCATATTATGTGTGTGTGTATCAGGCCTTCATACACACACATATCGTCAAGTCCCAAAGCTTGTTTTTTTTTTTTTAAATAAACAAATAAGACTATCGATACTGCCAAAGCTCATTTTTTCTAACACACACACACTTTATTTATTTATTTTTGTTATGCATCCATGTTTCTCAGCAGTGATAGAGTTCTACAGTAGAAGCTCCAGATCTCATCAGAACAGATAAAGCAGCTGAACATGAATCCAGTAAAAAGGAGAAACAAGAGCTTCTCATTCTGAAGAAAGAAAGTAGTGAGATCTTGTCGGTGAGCTAGTCTGAAGAACAGAGCTCGGTTCCTCCAGGGTTCTCCTGGACGCCCCCCAGTCCAGCCAGCACAGCGTGGAGGATGTGTTCAATCAACTCCATCATCATCATCATCATCAGCAGCAGCAGCTCATCTGATTTACCATCATTAAGCCCTGATTTACCACCAAACCAGGTGTTGATCTGAGGAGATCTCTAAATAATACTAGACTCCATGAGAGAGGAGAACTTTGGAGATGTTCTAATGATGAACACAGTGATGGAGAACCACCACCACTTTCTGTAGGAGTGATATTATTAGTGTTTATTCTGATATCAATAAGCAGTTTTAGACAGTATATATTAGCTATATATATATATATATATATATATATATATATGATAGAACATAGAGAGCACCATTGGCCAAAGGTCCCATTGGTTTTGGACACATGTGTACTTGTACAGAGCAGAAATTGATTAGACTTTAGACCAGTGCAGAGAGTGTGTATAATATGTGTGTGTACAGTATAAGTTAATGTGTAAATATTCAGTATTTCTATTTTGTAAATATTCTTTTATTACTTATTAATATGTTATTACTTAATATTTTATTTATTATTAGTTTTGAGGGACCGTTGACGGACAGCGGAACTGTTGTTGGGGGGATTCCGGTTGCGACTCGGACGTGCTGTGTGAGCGCGCAGAGGGGTTTGTTAGGGAGCTGCGGTTTGAGGGATGAGAGCTGTGAGTAAACAAACCTTAAATATTAAACTATTAAACATTATTAATCATATTCATATAGCCTGTATGATCGGGGCTGGCCCGCCCGGTGTACTGCAGGCATGTCGGTGTTTTTCTGTGTATTTATTAATGAGGTTACCGCAGTTTTTTAGCTCCTAATAATTACATCCTGTTCCCCCCCCCCAGCTTTAATTTACAGCTTTATTACATTATAATAATAATAATAATCATAATGATAATAATAATAATGATAATGTCAAATATGAAATAGAAATTATAGTGTAATAATGCACTGAATTAAGGGATTTAATAACATTATTAATGCATCAGAAAAAAGGTGGTGTTAACAAAATTATAATCTATTAATTATATTAATAAATATATAAATTAATAAATATATAAATTATACAAATTAAATAATGGATTTTATTGCCACATCAAATGACACAGGTGTAAAGGTGAGTGAAAAGCTTGGAGTACAAAAAAGAGCAAAACAGAAATACTGAATATTTACACATTAACTTATACTATACACACACACACACACACACACACACACTATACACACTATACACACACACACACACACACACTATACACACTATACACACACACACACACACACACACACTATACACACTATACACACACACACACACTATACACACACACACACTATACACACTATACACACACACACACTATACACACACACACACACACACACTATACACACTATACACACACACACACACTATACACACACACTATACACACACACACACACACACTACACACACTATACACACACACACTATACACACACACACACACACTATACACACTATACACACACACTATACACACACACACACTATACACACACACACACACACACTATACACACTATACACACACACACACACTATACACACACACACACACTATACACACTATACACACACACTATACACACTATACACACACACACTATACACACACACACACACACACTATACACACTATACACACACACACACACTATACACACACACACACACTATACACACTATACACACACACACACTATACACACACACACACTATACACACTTTACACACACACTATACACACACACACACACACTATACACACTATACACACACACACACACTATACACACACACACACTATACACACACACACACTATACACACTATACACACACACACACTATACACACACACACACACACACTATACACACTATACACACACTATACACACACACTATACACACACACACACTACACACACTATACACACACACACACACTATACACACACACACACACTATACACACTATACACACACTATACATACACACACACACACACACTATACACACTATACACACACACACACTATACACACACACACTATACACACACACACACACTATACACACTATACACACACACACTATACACACACACACACACTATACACACACACACTATACACACTATACACACACACACACACACTATACACACACACACACTATACACACTTTACACACACACACTATACACACACACACACACACACTATACACACTATACACACACACACACACACTATACACACACACACACTATACACACACTCTCTATTTTCAATACTGCACTGGTCTAAAGTCTAATCAGGGGGCTTTTATAAAGGTAAAGGTGCAGGTATTTGTCGAAATGTGAAATGTGTTCTCCGCATTTAACCCATCTGTGGTAGTGAACACACACACACACACACACACACTAGTGAGCTAGGGGCAGTGAGTACACACACACCCAGAGTGGTGGGCAGCCAACTCCAGCGTCCAGGGAGCAGGGCCTTGCTCAAGGGCCCAACAGTGGCAGCTTGCCGAGCCCGGGAATCGAACCCACAACCCTGTTTTCAGTAGCCCGGGGCTCTAACCGCTGAGCCACCACTGCCCCTTGTCAGTTTATTGTCATTTCTGCTCTGTACACATACACAGTGAAATGAAATTACAATGAAATGAAATAACTAAAGCAGGTAAATGTACAGGTCTGATATAATCTGAATATTTACATTATTTACAAAAGGCACTTGATGGGTGTGCTTCTGTATCCTGTATTATATAAATGCAATTTCCTTTGGGATCAATAAAGTGCTCGTATTATCTCATATTTACCTATATAAATATTTGTAGCTTATTAGAAATGTAAACGTCTTTAAAAAGGGTTCCTAAAAGTATAACATTAGATTAATGTCTTTATAAGGTCTTGTAGACATTAGCGCACATGTTTGTCACACTACAGCTGTACTATTTAATGCACTGTGATTCTATAGTTCTGTTCTATATTAAAAATACTGTAATCGCTGCTGTCCAGTCCAGGAAGACGTGCATCGCCATTTCTGTCTGTTTTTTAGTTTTCTCCATGGTTTAAACTCTGTAGCTGCTTCTGTACACTGTGTAGGTAATTATGGAGGAATGGGCCAATAGAAATGCTTTAATTACCTGGAATAAACTACTATTTTACATTAATCTCCATTCAAAGCCATCTACTGAGAAGTCACCATTCTGGAGATGCATGTTTTTTCCACTGGACAGCGGCGATATGTTGGAACTAGATACTTTCAGTAAGTGTCCGAAAGTCTGCACACCCCTTTCACCACATTTTTTTTATTAAGTTACAGACTTTTTCTAAAATAGTATTTAATTTTGCTTCAAACATCTACAAACATCTACACACTCACCAATAATTACTGAGTGAAAACAGGTTTATTTCACAGATAAAACCAGATTATTTAGGGCTTCCATATCTCTACACACCCTGAACCCAAGACCTGACTAATACACCTTTGGCAGCAACTACAGCTTTAAGGCATCTTGGGACAGAAAAGCTACGAGTTTGGCACACTTGTTTCCACCTGGCATATCCCTGCAAACACCGTCAGGTTGGATGGGGGAGCGTTAATTCACAGCCAATTTCAGCTCCTTCCACAGATGTTCAGTTGGGTTCAGGTCTGGGCTCTGGCTGGGCCACCCGAGGACATTCACAGAACTTTATTTGAAGCCACTTCTTTGTTCCATTGGTTGTGTGCTTCGGGTCTTTGTCGTGTTGGAAGACGAATGTTCTTCAAGGATCACCCTCGGTTAGGACTACTCACCATGGTCCCACTGCTGAAAACCATCCCCACATCAAGATACGACCGCCACCGCGCTTCACTGTAGGGATGGCATTAGCCAGGTGATGAGCGGTGCCTGATTTCCTCCTCCGCTCTGTATTCAGGTCAAAAAGTTACATTGTGGTTTCATCCGACCAGAGAGTCTCATGGTTTCTCATGGTTTGAGAGGGTCCTCTAGGTGCCTTTTGGTGAAGTCTAAGTAGGCTGGCTAGTGTCTTTTACTGAGGAGTGGCTTCTGTCTGGCCATCTTACCATAAAGGCCTGGATGGTTGATCTTCTAAAAGGTTCTCCCATCTCCACAAGAATACGCTGGCTCCGTCAGAGTGATCCTTGGGATTCTGCTCACCTCCCTGCCCAAGGCACGTATTCCCCGATCGCTCAGTTTGGCCGGACGGCCAGTTCTAGAAAGATTCTTGATGGTGGCCACTGTGCTTTGTGGGATCTGTAAAGCTGCAGCAGGTTTTCTGTACCCTACTCCAGATCATCTATGTCTGGACACAATCCTGTTTCTGAGGTCTGCAGATCATTTCTTTGAACCTATGGCTTGTAGTTTGCTCTGACATGCACTGTGTCAGCTGTGGGACCATATATAGACAGTTGTCAATCCCCAAGCATGTCTAAGCACCTCAAATGCACCTCAGATCACTTTTGACCTCAGAAACACCGTTATGTGTATTATAGGAAGTATAAAAGCCAAAAAGGTGATTAACACTCTTGGGTTTATATTTCGTAAACCTTTAGTTTTTAGGTTTATTTGTAATCATGTTTGAGAATTTCTTATCGACTGGGCCGCTGTTCTTTTCTTTTGCCTTATAGATATGAATGACGTCCTTCTACAAGCCTCTGCTGTGGGTGCACCTGAACTTCACCTCCTTAAGAACATCGGGCCATGTCACCGCAAGGAGAACGTCAGGAATCTGAAGTCAAGGAAGATCAGCCAACATCTCCTGCTGATCTTCTCGCCGACCGAAAGACATGGGCTAGGAGAAAAGTCTCCACTCACCTCTGCTCAGAATGTGGGAAGAGCTTCACCCATAAAAGTAGTCTCCAGAGACACCAGCTCACTCACACAGGAGAGAGGCCGTATAACTGCTCACGGTGTGGGAGGAGCTTCACTGATAAGAGAAGTCTCCAAAGACATCAGCACATTCACTCGGGAGAGAGACTGTATCAGTGCTCAGACTGTGAGAAGAGTTTCACCCATGAAGGTAACTACAGAATGCACCAGCGTGTTCACACCGGGGAGAAGCCGTATTACTGCTCGCTGTGTGGCAAAAGCTTTGCCCAGGTGAGCCACCTCAAAACACACCGGCGCACTCACACAGGCGAGAAGCCGTACGTCTGCTCGGAGTGTGGGAAGAGCTTCACTCGTAAGAACAGTCTGCAGCTGCACCGAAGCCTTCACACCGGAGAGAGGCCGTATTACTGCTCCCAGTGTGGGAAGAGCTTTAGTCAGCTGGGTCATCTCCAGCACCACCTGCACCTCCATACTGGAGACAAGCCGTACATCTGCTCCCAGTGTGGGAACACCTTCACTTGTAAGCACAGTCTCCAGCTTCACCAACGCATTCACACTGGCGAGAAGCCCTACACCTGCTCCCAGTGTGGGAAGAGCTTCACCCAACAGGGCCACCTCCAGTACCACCAGCGCGTTCACACCGGAGAGAAGCCGTTCGACTGCTCGCACTGTGGGAAGGGGTTCGCTCGCAAGAGTGGTCTCCAGAAACACCAGCGGATTCACACGGGGGAGAAACCGTATTGCTGCTCGCAGTGTGGAAGGAGTTTTACCCAAAAGCAGAGCCTCCATCAGCACCAGCGTGTCCACACTGGGGAGAAGCCACATGACTGCTCAGAGTGTGGGAAGAGCTTCACCCGGAGGAGTAGCCTCCTGAGGCACCAGAACGTTCACACTGGACAGAATCTTGTCAGTATAGATTTATGACGGGCTAATTACATTAATCACAACACTTCACTCTCTGTTTGTTTTACGCTCTTAACCAACATGAAGGAGCGTTTATACCTTAAAAAAGCAGCTTCAGAATAGGCCTACACTTAATGTCCAAATGTTTATGGACACACGCACAGCTTGTCTAGTCCATGTAGAGGAAAAAAGTACTGCCAATAGAATAGGACTCTCTGGAGCAGATAAACCTCATGAACCTTTTGGCACCATGTCTCCTTATGCCAGGCTTGTGCTCTGGAATGATGGATGGTGCTTCATCCGATACTTTTGGCATGAGGTAGGTTTGTGATCATCATCCAACATCCTGGCCTCACTAATGCTCTCTCTCTCTTGCTGAATGCAGTCAAATCCTCACAGCAGTGCTCCTCCAAAATCTGGTAGAAAGCTTTTTTTCTCTAGACAGTTACTCCAACAAAAGCAGAATAACTTTTTTAAATACCCAAAATATCACCCAGAAGAAACAATGAATGAACAGGTGTCACAATACTTTTGTCCACTGAGGAGCAGCATCTCCACAATACAGTGCTGGTACCACCCCCATACTTCACCCAGCCTCCACTGAGGAACAGCATCTCCACAATATGATGCTGCACCACCACCATACTTCACACAGTCCCCACTGAGGAGCAGGACCTCCACACATGAAGCACTTACATTTTTGGACAAAACGCTCAGCTTATATCCCAGCTGACCAAACCACATCTGGACTGATGCTTTCCGGCAAACTCCAGATGTGCTGTGATGTGCTCTTTCTTCAGTGTATTTATATGAGGCATTAAACTATCATGAAAAACTAAATGACAGTATCTGGGTGTCATGATTTCACATTGTTTTTAAGGTCCAGGGAAAAAGGCTTTCTACTAGAATTTGGAGGAACATCGCGGTGAGGATTTGATTGATTGCATTCAGTGACAGCAACGTAGGCAGGTGAGGCCAGGATGTTGTCAGGATGATCACTGCCCCACCTCGTCCCAGACGTATGGGATGGGGCACCAACCATCACCCCAGAGAACACAGCTCCACTGATCTTAGGTAGGCTGAATGCTACGATGACCATTCTTGCTCCTAATGCTAATCTATGCTAGCGGTATTTGTGAAGATGGTAATGGTTAATATGGACTTTGTAAAGTTAGGGTAGGGGTGGGTGACACTACAGGGCCACTTAGTTACATGTTAACTGTTCCCTTAATGGCCGGTCGGGGACATGTCAGTAGTATCTCTGGCATTCATGTGGCTACAGTTAAGCTTTAGTGCCCTTTAGCATAATAATGTTTAGAATACTAGAGTCTACTGGTGGTGTGTGGAGCTCTTAGCCTGCTAGCTAAGCTAGCTATGCTTCAACCAGTGTTGTTTAGCAGTGATTACTTGTTGTTTATTAATGGCTGTTGTTTTTCTTTTCCTGTTCAACTGACTGGTGGCTAAGTTTCATCCTCGCAAAACCTAACATGCAGCCGGTCAGCCTGAAATGTGAGGAGAGGCCTACATTTCGGCAGAGGAAGAAGTAACGCGAAGCTGTGTACGACATTATCTCTGGTATTTGGACCAATCCTGAGAGTTCTTTAACCAAGATAGTGAAGAACAGAAGGCTTTCAGAGCACACAATCACCCAATTATCTGAACTTTCTCCTCCTTACATTTTAAAAACAGCCTCGTTCCTCCTATTTCATTTCCCTTAGTTTTCATTCCGGCTCGTCATCAATAAAAACCCTCTCCAGATAAATCTCTCCATCCGGAAAGTGTGAGTCTGATCGTGATTGGATTATAAGTATAAACAGACTCCATTCTGACTCCCTATTGGTTTATAAGAGATCATCACACCTGCACACGTCCCGTCCCTCTCCAGCGAGCTCACAGCAGATGTCTGTAGTCTAGTATGAAGACTGTGTCCGTAGCAGAGACTCAAGAGACCTGCAGTGAAACGTCCCGACTGAGCCCCACATTTACATTCCAATAAAGCTTATTGATCACACGCCTCTGAAGTCTGACTTTCTGCAGCTTTACAGAACTTCTAGACAACGACTCCTCATATTTTCCTCCATGAAGCTCATGTTGATGCTCAGTAGAGCACAGAGACGCTCCTTTCATAGAGCTGATATTACTGAAATGCTTCATTTTCAATGGGCAGATCTGCAGCTGAAACAGGAGCCTAGTGCAGCCCAACATTTTTAACATCAACATTTTAATAGATCATTCTCCTCATTATGGCTTTTAGAGAAATGGGTTTTTGGGGAGTGTGTGTGTGTGTTGGGGGGGGGGGTGGTAGTTGATTCTTCTGCTTCTATAGAATTCTTTTAAACCCTTGTATCTCCACTCACTTCTACCTGAGGAATGAATGGGAATACTTATGACACCTTTGTCTGTGGAAGTAAATGCACACATACTCACACACTAGTGAACTAAGGGCAGTGAGCTCCAACTCCAGCACCCAGGGTGAAGGGCCTTGCTCAACAGTGGCAGCTTGTTGGGCCTAGGTATCGAACCCACAACCCTGTCATCAATAGCCTGAAGCTCTAACTGCTGAGCCAGCACTGCCATTGTGCTCATGTGGGTCAACCTGCTTAGTCACACTGTACCAAATACTAGCCTGGACAGACTGGTCATGCTAATAGACCAGCTAAACCATAAGGCTCCAACAATAAAAATATACCATGCTGGTCAAGAGCTAAGCTCCTCCTTACTTGCTGTACTAGCTGTACTAGCTGTAATGTATTTAGTCCTCAGACGCCCCAAATATGTACTTTTGAATGTACTAGCGCCCCCTACTGGGTCTAAAACAATTTAGGTCTGTTTTTTTATATTTACTTAAAACAATAAAAACAAGCAGCTCCGTCTCTTATCAAATGTGTGCTGTCCATCCGAAAGAACCACGAACCTGTATGTTTACATCCATTTTTCACTAATTTGGTTTTTAGTTTTTATTGTTTTGATTTCCCCTCACTTTCCGGTGTGTTTAAATAATTTAATATTTTATTTTAAAAGTGAAATAAACTGGATTAAGTGTTTGTCCGGACTGTCGGTGAGCTGCTGGAGGCTCGGTGAGTTCATCTAGAGGACTGGTACATTACTTAAATGCCATTATTGAGGAGTAGGATGTACAGTGAGGCCTTCCGTGCTGAAACAACAACAACAGCCTGACCAGCCCAAGCTGGATAAACTGATTGACCAGTTAAACTCTTGACCAGCATTGGGTGTTCCCTATCCCAGCATAGGGATGTTTTCTATTAAGATTGATGGTTTAGCTGGTCAATCTAGCCGTTTATTTAACCAGACAAGCCATAAAGAACATTATATGGACTATATGGACAAAACTATTGGGACACATTCATTCATTTTAGTAAAAGAGTTGGGAAGAAGGATTTTTGAGGAGGATTACTGTCATTTCTCACTCAGAACCAAGTTAAGGAGTGATTTACTGCAGTATTAATGTCCAGTTTAATCTAAATATTATAAAAAAAATAAAAAAAATATTTAATTGATATTATCTAAAAACAAAATATTATTTTATTATATTTTTTAATATATGTTCATTTTAATATATGTTCAAAATATAGAAATATTAAAGATTGGTCTTCTCAAACTAGTAGTATAGAATGTATAATTACAGGTTTTAAAATTGTATTTATTTATTTATTTTACTGTTTTCCTTTTTAGATATTTTTTTACAGTTATTATTTTTTTAGTTTTGCCTTTTAGTTTGGTCTGATTGTCCACCTCAAATTCACCTCCACAAGAGCATCAGGACATGCCAACACCAGGAAAACGTCAGCTAACTGAAGTCATGGAGGGCAGATAATGCCTGCTGATACTCTCCTCACCCACAGCCAAACACTGGCTCATCCCTGTTCAGAGTGTGGGAAGAGCTTCTCTCGGAAGAACAATCTCCAGCGACACCAACGCATTCACACTGGAGAGAGGTCGTTTAACTTATGGGAAGTGTGGAAAGAGCTTCACTCATAAACACAGTCTCCAAAGACACCAGTACCTTCACTCTGGAGAGAAGCCTTACATCTGCACAGAGTGTGGGAAGAGCTTCACTCAACAGGTTCATCTCCAGCACCACCTGTACTTTCACACAGGAGAGAAGCCATACATCTGTTCAGAGTGTGGGAAGGGTTTTACCTATAAGCACAGCTTCCAAGAACATCAGGTCACCCACACTGGAGAGAAGCCGTATCACTGCTCGGACTGTGGGAAGAGCTTCGGTGTCCAAAGTTCTCTGAGGATACACCAGAGGATTCACTCAGGAGAGAAGCCGAATTGCTGCTCACTGTGCGGCCGGAGCTTTACTCATTTGAAGAGTTTTCGGCAGCACCAGGTCGTTCACACTGGAGAGAAGCCGTTCCAGTGCTCAGACTGTGAGAAGAGTTTCGCTTGTAAAAGCTATCTCGTCCAGCACCAGCGTGTTCACACTGGAGAGAAGCCGTTCCAGTGCTCAGACTGTGAGAAGAGTTTCGCTCGTAAGAGCTATCTCGTCCAGCACCAGCGTGTTCACACTGGAGAGAAGCCGTTCCAGTGCTCAGACTGTGAGAAGAGTTTCGCTTGTAAGAGCTATCTCGTCCAGCACCAGCGTGTTCACACTGGAGAGAAGCCGTTCCAGTGTTCAGACTGTGAAAAGAGTTTCGCTCGTAAGAGCTATCTTGTCCAGCACCAGCGTGTTCACACTGGAGAGAAGCCGTTCCAGTGCTCAGACTGTGAGAAGAGTTTCACTCGTAAGAGCTATCTCGTCCAGCACCAGCGTGTTCACACTGGAGAGAAGCCGTTCCAGTGCTCAGACTGTGAGAAGAGTTTCACTCGTAAGAGCTATCTCGCCCAGCACCAGCGTGTTCACACTGGAGAGAAGCCGTTCCAGTGCTCAGACTGTGAGAAGAGTTTCACTCGTAAAAGCTATCTCGTCCAGCACCAGCGTGTTCACACTGGAGAGAAGCCGTTCCAGTGCTCAGACTGTGAGAAGAGTTTCGCTCATAAGAGCTATCTTGTCCAGCACCAGCGTGTTCACACTGGAGAGAAGCCGTTCCAGTGCTCAGACTGTGAGAAGAGTTTCGCTCGTAAGAGCTATCTCGCCCAGCACCAGCGTGTTCACACTGGAGAGAAGCCGTATGACTGCTCACACTGTGGGAAGGGGTTTACCTACAAGAACAGTTTTCAGACGCACCAGCACATTCACACTGGAGTGAAACCACTTCACTGTTCGCAATGTGGGAAGAGTTTCGCTGACCGGAGTTCCTTTAAATCACACCAGCGGATTCACATGGTAGTGAAGCCGTACTACTGCTCAGAGTGCGACAGATTCTTCAGTCAAGTCAGTAGCTTCAGAACACACCAGCGTGTTCACACTGGAGCTAGACCATTTCACTGCTCACACTGTGGGAAGACCTTCACTCAGCTGGATCACCTGTGTCAGCACCAGCACCTTCACACTGGACATAAGCCGTATTTCTGCACTCAGTGTGGAAAGAGATTCACTTATAAGAACAGCTTTCAACAGCATCAGCTCATTCACACAAGGGAGAATCTGACAGAAATACTCCTAAAGAGGCTTTAACCCTTTAACAGGCATTGTAACCGCCTGGTAGACCTTTTTCATGATCAGATTGCTGTAATAAAATCACACCCACCTTTGGTTGTTTGACCTTATTTGTCCTTATTGAATAGAGTGCAATGCGGATTATATCCACTGGGTGGCAGTGCCATAAAAGGATAGCATTCTATAAAGGCTGAGGGGAAAAATAGAAGTGTATTGCAGTTGCATGTCTTTTGAGAAATTTACTTTAAGCTACGCTGTAAGTTGACATAAATATAAAGTGATAAAGTTTTGTGTTCTACATCCCCTAAAACTAATAATTTTGTTGAATGGCAGAAACATGACAATAAAATGATTCTCTGTTCTCTTGAAATATGCATGTGACCATGCGGTCGAGTTGCCCAGTTAGGGTAAACAGAATCAATAAGCTTTATTGGAATGTAAACATGGAGCTTAGTTGGGACATTTTACATTTCATTTCATTTCATCGCTTACAAACCAATAGGGAGTCAGAATGGTGTATGTTTATACTTCTCATCCAACCACAATCAGTTTCACACTTTCCGGATGGAGAGATTTATCTGGATACTGGACACTTACTGTAGCAGATGTGTCTGTGGAATGCCTTGCATGCAGATTCCTCTTCTGGTCCTGCAACAGCATCTCTCACCTTAGATATTCCTCACTTAAAAATAAAGGTGCTGCAAATGTTCTTTTGATTGATGTTACAGAAGAATCACTTTTGGTTCCATAAAGAACCATGTTCTTGTTACACCTTAAACATTTCACTTGATGTAAAAGCTATTAATCAATTTAAAGATTCTTCACACCCACACATATCTTTTACAAGCCTGGTTTATTATTGGACCAAAATAGTGCCTTTATTAAGGAGTGTAGGTTCTCTTCCTTTTTCTAGCATGCACTGTGGACGTTTACTCAATGTGCTCAATAAACAACATGGATAGAACAACTGTGTGTGTTTATTAGTTTACTTATTTTGTTTGTGTTTTTTCATATTAGATCACATTTTATTAGTAATCAGTGCAGAAAGCTGGGTACTTCCAGGGGTTCACTTACTTTTTTCTAGCCTGCACTGAGGAGGTTTACCTAATATAAAAGGAATAAATAAAAAGGATATGGATAGTACAACTGTGTGTTTTTGGTTTGAGTAATTTGTGTTTGTCTGTAATTGTGCTTCAGCTAATAATCAGACCACATTTTATTAGTGATCAGTGCAGAAAACTTGGATTTTTGAAAGGGTTCACTTACTTTTTCTAGCCTGCATTGTGAACATTTACTTAATGTGCTCAATTAACGGCATTGACAGGACAACTGTCAGTGTGTTATTAATTTACGTAAATTGTTTTTGTCTATATTTATGACTCAGATAACAAATAGATTACATTTTATTAGTAAACAATGCAGAAAACCATATATTTCCAACAGATTCAGTCACGTTTTCTAGCCTGCACTGTGGACGTTTACTAAAACAAACCAACAAACAAACAAACAAACAAAAAACCCAGAAATGGATAGTAATGTGTATGTTACTGGTTTATCTAATTTGTGTGTGTCTATAATTGTGCTTCAGATAATGATTAGATCACATTTTATTAGTGATGCAGAAATGCAGCTAAATCCAAACAGCTCACTTACTTTTTTTGTAACTGAGCTCAAATATCAGTTTTTTTTTCCAGCCCTAGTTTGTATCCACCCCTTTTTCCTCTGTAATTACATGTCTACTTTCGTTTTTCTCCCACTCTGGGAGAAATATGGATATTTTAAAAATGTATTTTACATAAAACACAATGCCAAATTATTCCCTAAACCATCAACAATCAACAAGTAGTGCAGGCAGAGGTTATTTTTAATGTTTAACGTACATGTCTGAGCGTACAGGTACTAATGTCTGCACCACCAAGCAAGCTAATAAACAGCACGTCCACCCCAGTGCGACTGCCTGCTGCTCCCCTCCAGCCGAACCCTTCAGGACACTGGGGTCAGCAGGCATTGCTGGTTGCCTGGTCATCATGATTCAGCATCAGTCACAGACTCTATTGGTGTCCGCCCGTCTGAGCATCAAGGTGCGCTCTGGCATTCCTCAGCATCTCCATGTACATCCGGTTGTTCTCACTGTCAGGGAAAGACCACAGAAAGTATCAAAAATGAACCCTTTAATGCCTGGCGCGTCACTTTTGGTGCATATTTGACATATTGCAACATTTTGAGAGCTCTGCAGTATCAGTGACAAATATCTTTAATATTTATGAGATGATATTTAAATAACAATAATATATTAAATAATATTATTTAATATAATTATTATTTTTTTTTACATTTATCATATTTTGTTAAGCTATTAAATTAATATATATTCCAATCCTGTACTAACTTTATGATTTATGATGTATAGAATATGTTAAGAAGGGGTATTTTCTATTAAATCTCGAGATTCTGCCTTCTAGCCTCTGCCAACAGTCTCTAAAAAAATTCAGAAAATACAGCCGCAAGCAGCAATGTAAGGGGTCCAAGCACTTTGAGGTCCTACAAGCCTAAATCAGGCCTTGTTAAAGAACAAAAATGAAGAAAGCCTCAAAGTAATTAATGCTATATTATGAATAATATTACCATTAGCATGTCACACATGGTACACCCACTGGTCCAATCTATTAACATTTTAAGGCCTTTAGTAGATGCTCTTATCCAGACTGACTTACAGCAGTGCTGCACTGTTCCCTCAGTAATACACTGATAATTGTTCTCCTGCACCTGCCTTAAAGAGGATCTGACTGGCTCGTCTCAAGTGGGGACAGCTGGAAAGATAAAGTGGAGCACTGCCTCCACCTTAAAAAAGAAAGGGTAAAGCTCTGTCCTTTTTATCACAGGGAGTAAAGGTAAAGTGAGAGATTAGTGCTGGTGCAGGTCTCCAAAGTCATTCTTAAAATAAAAGTTATTCTGAAATTCTGAACTGCACATATCCAGCGCTGGAAGAGTGGCTTTTTAAACGATTACCCGTTAGATAGTGTAATTGTAAAAGAATCCAAAAGGATTATTATAGAAAAGTATATAAAGTCACATATTCAAATAAAGACAAAGGAGAATGTGCTGATGTATAAAGTCACACCAAAGGACAATTAAGCTCATGTCCATATGAAACAAAACCCAAGTCTACATTATTATTATTATTATTATTATTATAGACAAAGACAAGTCGCCCATCTAGTACCATTAGTGTTGGAATTTGACCTCCGCCTTTAACTCATCTCTGCAGTGACACACACACACAGTGACGTGCAGTGAGCACACATGCCCGGGACGGTGGGCAGCCATCGCTGCGGTGCCCGGGGAGCAAAGGTTAAGGTTAAGGGCCTTGCTCAGCTCGTTGAGCCCAAGTATTGAACCCGCAAGCCTGTTATCAATAGCCCAGTGCTTTAACCGCTGAGCCCACTGCCCCATATAACCCTCATATACCCCCCATATACTCCCCACATACCCACCATATTCTCCCCATATACTCCCCACATACCCCCCATATTCTCCCCATATACCCCCATATTCTTCCCATATACCCCATATACTCCCCACATACCCACCATATTCTCCCCATATACTCCCCACATACCCACCATATTCTCCCCATATACTCCCCACATAGTCACCATATTCTCCCCATATACCCCCATATACTCCCCACATACCCCCCATATTCTCCCCATATACTCCCCACATACCCCCCATATTCTCCCCATATACTCACCACATACCCACCATATTCTCCCCATATACTCCCCACATACCACCCATATTCTCCCCATTTACTCACCACATACCCCCCATTTTCTCCCCATTTTCTCCCCATATTCTTCCCATATACCCCATATTCTTCCCATATACCCCATATACCCCATATTCTTCCCATATACCCCATATACTCACCACATACCCCCCATATACCCCCATATTCTTCCCATATACTCCCCACATACCCACCATATTCTCCCCATTTACTCACCACATACCCACCATATTCTCCCCATATACTCCCATATACCCCCATATTCTCCCCTTATACCCCCATATATTCCCCACATACTCCCATATACTCCCTTATACCCCCACATACTCCCACATACCCACCATATTCCCCCCATATACTCCTCATATACCCATATATGTTCTAGACTGTTTATTATTATGTTATTTATTTAATATTTGCTCTTTAGGTGTAACTGGGACCTTGAGATCTCAATTTCGTTCCACCACATGTACCACAATAAAGTCTCCTTGAATCCTTGAAAAACGTATCTAGTCCCTGTAGAGACGTACTGCCAATAGAATTGGACCCTCTGGAGCAGATCAACATCATGAACCTATTGGCTCCATGCTGCCTAATAATGCCAGGCGTGGGCTAAAGGGGGGGGGGGGGGTATAAAGCCCCCCAGCACTGAACTGTGGAGCAGTGGAAGAACTGTGTTGGAGAGTTGGGGAAGATGAGGTGGTGCTTCTACCTCATCTTCTACCTGCTTCTTCTCTGGACAGTAGAGACAGTTACTCCAACAAAAGCAGGATCAGCTCTTTTTAATCTTCTTGATTTAGGAAGAAACCATGACTCAGCAGGTGTCCAAATACTTTTGTAACACAGAGTTACACTGAAACACACTGGCACACTCATTTAGCAACACAGCAGTCAGCTCATCATACATATGAAACTCAGTAGACATTCGAGGCTGCTGCTGTCAGAGGAGGGGTCACTGCACTTTCGGTCAAGCAAACAAATAAAGTATAAACACAGGGTCACTCACTCAGCCACAGAGCGGTCAAACATCAGGTTGCCCATATCCATATAATACTGAGCATCCGTTCTCAGAGCAGTCCAGTATTCATTAACCTGTCACAGAGAACAGACTGTTAAACACATGCACACACACACACAAACTTACTAGAGACCAGCCATAACATTAAAACCACCTCCATTAAATTGAGTAGGTCCCTCTCGTGTTGCCAAAACAGCTCTGAGCCGTCGAGGCATGGACTCCACAAGACCTCTGAAGGGGTCATGTGGTATCTGGACACCTTCAGACATTCGCTGCTGAACCTTCTTAGAGTCCTGTAAGGTGTGACGTGGGCGGAGTCTCCATAAGTATCAATGAGCCTTGGCTGTCCATGACCCTGTCGCCGGTTCGCCGGATGTCCTTCCTTGGAGCTCTTTTGATAGTTACTGACCACTTCATACCGTGAACACCCTCACAAGACCGGCCTGATGTTTTAGTGAAGATGTTCTGACCCAGTCAGCGTCAAGAACCTCACAGTCTGGTTCTTGTTAAAGTGTCTTAAGTGTTTTATGCTTCTTCATCCTTCCTTCTTCATCTTCAGGAAATGACCGTTTGTCCACTTTCTGCCTAATATGTAGATCCACCCCCTGCCATTACGTGCCATTGGCTTTTAATGTTATGGTTTTAATGTTATGGCTGATCGGTGAAAATGCAAACAAGGTCTACAAAGATTTCTCAAAATTTGTTAAACGACATTAAATATGACTTCAAACTAAAAGTGTAAACTGTGGTGTCCAGTGATTCCAGTCACCTGCTCCTGTATGGTGTAGCCCCACATGTTCTGAGAGTGGTTGGGGTCCCAGTAGCCAGCTTGCCTCTTCGGACGAATGAACCTCTTGGCCTGCTCTTCATTCACAAACGGAGCTGTGAACACCCCTGAAGAAGACCCAAACACAGCCCTTCTATTAGTTCTTCTAAAATGGCCACTAGGGCAGTGTGTTGGCCAGAACCTGGCCAGACGATACGCTAGAATTCACGATTCAGGATTTATCAGAACAGTGAGATGGTCGTCTCAGTTCCGCGTTCAGTAATGCTAAAGCGTAAACAGTAGCGCTTAATGTCTTTGGCCCCTGACCCCTGAGCACCGGGTCAGACCCCTCAGTGCCGGGTCAGACCCCCGAGCACCGGGTCAGACCCCCGAGCACCGGGTCAGACCCCTCAGTGCCGGGTCAGACTCCTCAGTGCCGGGTCAGACCCCTCAGTGCTGGGTCAGACCCCTCAGTGCCGGGTCAGACTCCTCAGTGCCGGGTCAGACTCCTCAGTGCCAGGTCAGACCCCTGAGCACCGGGTCAGACCCCTCAGTGCCGGGTCAGACCCCTCAGCGCCGAGTTAGACCCCTCAGTGCCGGGTCAGACCCCTCAGTGCCGGGTCAGACCCCTCAGCGCCGGGTCTTGGTGAGTAGTTAAAATGTTCAGGATGCTCATTGCTAATGCTGCTAATGCTGCTAATGTTGCTAATGTTTACATGGGCTGAGTGGGAGAAGCTAAAGCCCCATGACCCAAGACCCGTGTTGGAGAGATGTCCAGACATGCTAATTGTATTCCTGCTGACTGTGAAGATTTCTGAGGGAGGCTGAAACCCGGCGAACGCTCTGTTAGAGGGTGCAGACATTCGACAGTGCAGCTATTAAAAGTCGGACTTGATGATGCAGTGACTGTGATAAAGGTCTACTGTGTACTACACACACACACATATATATATATACATATATTTTTTATTTTATTTTATTTTTTTATCCAATCAGAACACAGGGATCTGAGAAAGTACACTATAGTATAAGATCCTTGAGGAACTTTTAGAGGTTCTTCAATTTGAAACTATGGAGGAACCTCTTAAGGCACTTTGAGAAACCTGCAAGGAATCTCCAAAAAAAAGCACCTTAAGAGGTTCCTCCACTGTTTCAAATTGAAGAACCTCCAAACGTTCCTCAAGGATGTTACACTGTTAACAGAGTACAACACTGCCATCTAGTGGTCGGAGTTTAAACACAACACTAAATGAACCACTGTCTGCCACCAATCTTCACCTCTAAACTATTAATAATCAATACCGTGTTTTTGAGAATCGATGCAGTATTGATGAACATATACTTCAATATATACTTCAATATATCAATATTTATACATCCCTAATGTGCACAGAAACAAAACATACATCACAGAATTTAAAATTTGCTTTTTTACTGTTGATTTTAGTTTGTATAAAAATCTATATAATCCTAGAATCCTTAAATATAAATGTTCTCTAAGGTGATTTATGGGTGGTTTAAATCCTTCAGGTGGAAAACTGTCCTGCAGTGAGGTGAGAGTGTGTGTATGTGTGTGTTTTCTCATGTGACAGCTCGTAATTAACTCACCTCCCAGGAGGGCCAGCAGAAACACGATGTGCATCATTCTTCTCACCTGATGCAAATAAAAGAGACATTAAAAAGACCTGTTCTAAATAATAATAATAATAATAATAATAACAATGAATTTGATTTAAACAGCTACTTATCCAATAACTTGAAGCAATTTTCAAAAAAACATACACAAATCCATATATTAACATCACTAACAGGAGATCAGACCCAGTCGTCTGGAGTTTTTATTTATTTCTCTGCTTTCCCACTTTTTCTATTTATCTCTACCTTTCTTATATTCTAGATTTTTATTATTATTATTTTATTTATTCATAATTTATGACGAGTCATAATGAAAACAAAGAGAAATGAAATAGGAGTAACAAGGCTGTTTTTAAAATGTAAGGAGTAGAAAGTTAGAAGATGATAATTGGGTGAAAATGTAAGAAGTGGAAGTAAAAAGTCTAAATTACTCCCGTAAAGTTCAGATAACCTCCAGCAGAACTAAAACAGAGCTGCAAAACAGGCCAATTCCAAAACCCCAGAACTGTTACATCACAGTCTAGACTCGTTATATTTAAACCCTTAAAAATACATCACATAGGCCCCGCCCACTAAAGAACGGTCTAGTCAAACAGCTGGCGACTTTAAGAGAACATGGTGTTGTTAAAATTGGAGAGCAGCTCATCACCTCCAGACTCCTCCGAAAATATGTTGTACAAAGGTTCTTTGAGTGATTCCATAGAAGAACCTTTTTGGTTTTCCCACAATGGTTCCTCCTCAGTGGCATTGATCGAGGAACCCTTTACTTTATAGTAAAGTCCCAAATATCAGATTTCATATTCATATTTCAAAAGGAAAATGCTAAGGAAAGTAATGATAGAGGAAATACTGGCCCCTGGTCTGGCTTGGAAAGGCTTTTCATTTTGGAGCGTTTCTATTGGTCCATTCGTCATGAAACTCTGACCCAATGTAAACCACAACGTCCGGATTCACATTAGGGAGAAAAGTGAAAAAATGAGAAAGTGGAGATCCTAGGTTTTTGTTCCAAATAGCATTATTACTATATTATTAACATTTATTTAAAATACAGCATAGTCAGTCCAGATCAGAAATTTTTTTACCCATTTTCTTCTCAATTTAGATCGCCAATTACCCAAGCCGTACGCATAACAACCCCCCCCCCCCCCCCCCCAATCATGCTCCTCGCATTTCTTGGTAAAACAGATGTAGCTACATTTAAAGATCCTTTTAAAGACTGAAAGAAGTCAAGGAAAAGGTTCTTTACCAAAAAATTCTCGTGTTTCTTTTCCCTCAATGGTTCCTCCTCAGTGGCATAGATCGAAGAACCCTTCACTTTATAGAACCTTTATTTCGAATAGTTTAGTTATGGGACCACGGGTTGCCACAGGAACCAGGCCTGGTGGCCATGGCTTTTCCTGTGCCGGTTGTCTGCAGACTATGGGCTCAAACTCCATGTGAAGCGAAAGTCGGGCCGAGCAAACGGCGATGCATGCTAGGCTAGAAGCTAGCCGGCACTAGCTTTTACCACCTCTTCTCTTCATCATCAAACAAACCGGACTACCGGTAAGACTCGAGAAAGCCAAACCCAGGCAGGCAGGTGTGGGTGCAAGGCTAAAAGCTAACCGGCTACAATTTCGTCAGCTTGCAAACAGCAGATCACGCTGATCATGTTAAAACTATGCTATGATATATGGCTTCTGTGAGCCGTGGCAAGTGCTGTGAACCAGAGCAGAGCTTACCGAAGTCCTCCATAAAAGGAAAATCAGTGCGTTTCATAATGAGGTAGAATAACAGGGTGGTAAACAGGCTTGTGAAACAACATCTGAGCATTTTTCACCCCAACCGAAGTCACACACACTTACTGTTTACACACCAAACTACCACTCCCATCCTCAATGCATGCATTACCTGCCACCTTCAGTTCAGCTTGCCGTGCAACCACCTTTATGATCATGATCATGGCGTCCCCCCTCCAGGTAAGTATGCCCTCTCTCACTGAACCCAGCCATATCTTAAAACCGTGAGCCACAAGCCTCAATACACACAACAAGGAGCTACACAGGTCTTCAGACGTGGAGATAACCTTCACTGCTAGTATATACTTCATTAGCTAGCTTAGCTAGTACATTTTATTCACTGCAAATGAAAAGACTTACCCTTTAACACTATTTGAAACCGTGCAGGACTGAAGCGTGGGCGCTGGACGTGCAGGTCAGTCTGCTGAGCTTCAGAAGAAGGGCTGGACAGGAGGCCAGGCCGGAGTGAGGTGGAGTGCTGGGGAGGGGGAACAGGGCTCTCTTTCAGGAAAAGAGAACATTCTTGAGGTTACGCTGGACGTCAGCAAGAGCACACACCGTCGCTGGAGCCAGGGCTGAAGAAACGAGCCATTCACACTGAAACGTGTATGCTATATGGACAGAAGTATTAGGACACCTGCTCATTCACTCACAGCTTTTTGAAATCAATGGTATTTTTAAAAGTACTCCAAAAGAACTGATCATCACATTTCTTCCACTGCTCCACAGCTGGGGGCCATAGGTTCATGATATTGATCTGCTCCTGCAGAGAGTCCTATTCTATTGCCAGTATGTCTATACAGGGACTAGACAAGCTGTGTGTGTGCCTTTGCACATCCGTGTCAGAAATGGGTGCAGCTTAAAGTAGCTGAGTGCATTCATTAGAAAAGGGTGTCCACAAACTTTTGGACATACAGTGTAGTTAAGCTCTGACTAACTCAGCCCTATGTATTCTTGAATTCATCTTATTGGCTGTTAATTACCTCATGTATTCATAGTAAGTGTGGTTTAACAAACCTGTTTACCACCCTGTTATTGGTCACTTATAGTGGACTTGCTGCTCCGATTGGCTGATTTACGGCACTGTGACAGCTAACAGGATCCATGTAGCATAACATTGCATAGCTTAGCTTTGCTTTTGGCACTAGCTAGATGAACTAGATGAAGAGATGATGAAAGCTTTTAGCTTTTAGCCTAGCACAGATACCAGCTTACTTTCCTGGCCCCACTTTGAAGCTAATCTTCTGCGGACACTGGCCGTGGTTACGATGCCTGGTTTCCATAGCAACAACATCATGTTCTCCTGAAGTTGCCATTTTACCTTTTCACTGTTTCTCGAGCCTTGACTAGAGCTTCCTCTAATGGGTGGAGTTTTTGTAAAAACTGGGGGTGTAGATATAACGAGTCAAGACTGTAATGTAACTGTTTAGGGGTTTTGGAATCGGCCCGTTTTCCAGCTCTGTTCTGGTTCTGCTGGACGTTCTTCTGAAGGAGGAACAGCAGCATTTGTTTGAGGTTCACAGTTTCTCACTTCCGTCTACTGAACTTTCATTAGTCAACCATAACAAGATAAACAGTTTAACCTTCTAGCATACATTTAATGTCTCCACATGGCCCAGGTGGCATTCACCTCTTTCAGAGGTGGGTGGCAGCTGTGGCTTAAAAAAGGTACTGAAGTGGGCTTGGGACCACAGGGTCGCAGGTTCAGTCCCGTGGATTGGCAGGAATGTGGTGTATAGGAGTGAAGGAACGGGGCTTTCTCCTCCCTCAACATTCACACTGTACTGAGGTCCCCTTAAACAAGGCACCCAATTGTCAATTGTCCCGTCCCCTAGGTGCTGGGGTGGTTGACCACTTCTGAGTGTGTATTCTGTGTTCGCTGCCACAGATGAGTTAAATTAAAAGAAACTAAATACCCAACAAATGCTTCTATCATCTTTTACCTTTTATTACCAAAAAAACCCAAAACATATTAATGTACAAGGGATAGAGAGAAGCATAAGCACATAGTTTTAAAATGATATATATATTCACAACACTTAACCTGAAATAATACTAAAACCCAATGGACCACTTTCCCAGACCCAGATTTAGCCTAGACCCTAAATCTCCACTGTTTACCTACCAACTTAAACTATGTATGAGAATCTGGCCCAGTGAGTTCCCAGAAGGCAAAGCGAGAGGGAAGACAGAAGAACCAGCAATAGAAAGGTGGACACTTGCTACTTGCCAAAAATGGTGAACTGAAGGAATGGGCCCTGACAAAATACACCATAATCAGATGTGAGAAGAGGACTAGTCCAGATGTCTTCTGAAATCTGAACCCTGAATCCAGTCTCCAGTCCTGGATTTTGTACAAAAACTGGATTCAAGGTCCAGATTTGAAGACCTCTGGACGAGTCCATCACACTAAACCATGGTGAGCTTCTGAACAAAGCCACTGGTAATACCGCTCAGCCGTGGTGGCTTGGAGGACTACAATGAAACAAGACATGCAGCATCTATATCCATGTTAAAAGACGTAGAGCATTATTATTAAACCGGAAATGAAGGAAGAACTGGCAGGAAGGCAGATATAGCTCAAACTCCCTGTCCACATAGAGCGGTGGTCTCCAGCCCAACTCCTGGAGAACTACCTTCCTCTGTAGGTTTCAACTCCAACTCCAATCTAAACCAATCATGGCAGTAATAACTTGGATCAAAGTTGGATCCATGTCTACAGCACTGGCTTCTCAGCGGTTCCTAACCCTTGTCCTGGAGGACCCCTGTCCTGCATGTTTTCCTGGTTTTCGGCTCTAACACATGATCTTCTCCTGGACCAGGGATGGGATCCAGTGTTAAGAACCACCGGGGACCCTAACACACTGTACATTTTAGTGGTTTCCTGCTCCAACACACCACCCTCAACTCAGGGAGGGCTAATGTTAATGAGCTGATAAGCAAGATTAGCTGTGTTAGAAGCAGGGTACAGGCCAGGGGGTCCCCTCCAGGACTACGGTCAGGAGCCACTCTTCTAGACGGCACATGAGAGGTCTCAATCTTGGAAGAATACAGCACGGTACAGGTCACAGAAGTGCAAGCACAGTGAGCCTACAACACCACTCGGTATGACAGCAAGTTCTCACCTGAAATTGACAGCAGTTGAAACTCCCTTGTGGGCAGCCAGGGAGTTCCTTTCACAGTTTTAGAGAAGGTATTCACCTTCAACTCATAAATACACAAGGGTGGAGCCTGAGCAGAGCATGCATTGTGCAGCATTGGGCAAATCTCTGTGTTCTGAACATCTTAACAGTAAGCGGTGCTTTTGAAAAACGCCCAGTTGCTTTGGTCTTGGATATGTGCAGTGCTAGTGTTACAGCATGCACAGGCTGTCGAACCGTGCAGGTTCAGGATAATGACCATAAATACCATCCCAATCCCAACAGGCTGACTTTCTCTTGGACAAATACTTTGGCAACTGGTGGGAGAACAGACTGTTAACCAGTTTTTTTCCGCCCAAATCTCCAAATACTGTTAAAATGGGACTATACTGAAGAAACCTGAAGCTAAGTCTGGTTATGTAGACCTTATACAAAACAATCACCTCGAGGAAAACCAAGGGAATAGTCAAGAAGCAGACTGCACAATTTACAAAAACGGCCAAGTTTTCCAACCCTGGTCCTGCACATTTTAGTGTTCAAACTGAAAGAAGTGTATTGGGAGCTAGGTTAGAGTCAGAACCTGGACCAGCTGTGGCCCTGATGATTGGTTTGAGAACCTGTGTCATTAACATCACTTGTTTTAGTGCAGTGGTTCCCAACCCTGGTCTTGGTGAACCCCCTAATGTCCTTCAACTTGGAAAAAGGAAAGGCTTGTTATGGTGCTGATTAGCTGGATCGGGTGACTAGTTTGAGAACCTGAGTCATTAACATCCCTTGTTTTAGTGCAGTGGTTCCCAACCCTGGTCCAGGTGAACCCTCCTGTCCTGCACATTTTAGTGGTTTCCAATGTTCTTCAACTTGAAACAAGGAAGGGCTTGGAAGATCAGATGGGTTGGACCAGCTGGATCAGCAGGGTAAACACTGAAATGTGCAGGGTAGAAGGTCCTTTAGGACTAGAGTTGGGAACCACTAACCCCAGACAAGTCTCCAGACCCAAGTCATTAAGAAAACCGAACACTTGCTAGAAGTGTGTTGGGGGCCTAGAACCAAAACATGGACAAGCTGTGTCCCTGTGGACTTCGGCCTTGAATGAGCACCTGTTGTCACAACAGCCCTTTTTAGTCTTATTGCAGTGGTTCCCAACCCTGGTCTTGGAGGACGTCTTGTCCTACACATTTCAGTGGTTACCTTTAACTCAGTAAGGACTTGTTAATGAGCTGATTAGCTGGATCAGGTTTAATGCTGGGCAGAAGGTTCTCCAGGACCAGGGTTGGGAGTCACTGATTCAAGAGGTTTTCTTCAGAGTAGGGCTTTGCTTGATTGTAAGACTATTGTCAGATACGTCCATGCCTATTGAGATCATGGAAACAAATGGTTATTCTGGTTTCCATCAATTCTTAGACTCATTTGGTGCAAAAGCTTTCCACAAATGATCAGAGTTTGTTCTCAGACTAGTCCCTGGGGCCTCCCAGACAGCCCATGTTTGCTGTATTCTAGCTCCCAACAAACCAGACTATTAAGAACACCAAACACTTGGTAGAAGTGTGTCAGGAGCTTGATTAGAGGCTAAATGTGGACCAGCTGAGGCCTGCAGTGGTCAGTGGGCCTTGTAATTGGCTGTTTAGCTGGATCAGATGAATTGGGGGCAAGGGAAACACTGCAATTTGCAGGGCTGGGAGGTTCTCCAGAACCAGGGTTGGGAACCATTATGTTAGTGGACATGAATGTGGGCAGATGAGACCACCTGGTGATCTATTAGTGGACAGACTCCAACAAAAACAAAAGGCACAACCCTCTGGATGCAGTGCTTGTTGTCCAACCTCAACCTCATAACCAAGAGTGAATAAAGGCCAGGAGAACGAGTTCCTTTCACTAAACATGTTGATTGGCTCTGGCACAGACTATGAGCAGGTCTGCCTAAGCAGGGTTGAGTATAAGTGTGAGGATCCTCAACGTGTTCTCTACCTCAGTGCCGTCCCATTAGTTAGAACAACTACGTACAAGCAAGCTGTTATTTGGACACTAGAATACATCTACGCTGCTTCTGACCACGCCATCCGAACCCTGCACCTCACCAGAGAGTCAGATTTTCTGTAACATTTGGCTTCCTCTCCCAGAATTCCCTCCCACCATCCCAGCCTCTTTCCCTGAACATCAGTCCAGACCCCCTCCAGCCCCATCCGTCTTATCCCAGCGTGGTCAGCTTGTCAATGAGATCATCGATGGTGTACACAATCAGCTTGATGTCGTCCTTCTCGGACATCCGGTGTTGGCCGTGCTTGCGGAGGATGACGTCCACGTCGTTGCTCAGCACGCGCTCGGCCACCTGCATGGAGACGTGCCACGGGACGTCGGTGTCCTTCAGGCCGTGGATAAGGCGCACAGGGCAAGACACTGGGATCGGGCACTGCAGGACACAGTGGTTCTCCGCTTCCTTCAGAAAGTCCAGGCTGAGTGTGTACGAGCCTTCCTCGTTGTGCTGTGTGGGGAAGGACCATGAGCCTCGCTCCTCGATCTCCTTCTTGGTCTGTAGGAAACACAAGAAAGAAGGTGTTTAACCCGTTTTTAGGAACACACTATTTTTATCAAGAATTTACTGATATGGACAAAAAGTGTCATCGTGCCACTGGTGCTCCCACCTCTCAAGCTGTGATCTGGTGACACTGAGTGAAACCTTAAACTAGAGCTGGGTAATACGACAATATTTTTATTGTATCGTGATAAATTTAAGTATCGTGGTACAACTATATGCTTTAATATGTGTATTGTGAGTATATTTAAGCCCTGATTATCTGCACGTTTTATTACAAAGAGTGTAATCAGTGTATTTAATTCAATGGAGTAAAGCATATTTTGAGTAAAAATGTAGTATTTGCATAGCAGTTTTGTATCATTTTATGCTGTTGGTGCACAATTGAAGTATTGTATATTGTAAAAATGTCTTTAAATATTGCCCAGCCCTACTTCAAACCGGTTCTTACCTCTATGGGCAGGGAGTTGAAGGCCGTGACGAAGTGATCAGCGGCTGTGGAAATTCCCACCAGGGCAGCGATCTTGTCTGGCCTTGCAAGAGCAGCCAGCAACATCAGCCAACCTCCCATACTGGAGCCCACCAAAATCTACAGTACAGACAAAAACAAGCACATGAATTCTGACACAGACACTCACTGACAAAAGAAACAGCCGCCTTTGTTTGCAGCGGTGCCGTGATCGTAAGCCCTAGACTGCTATGGACTGGACCCGCTATTGGCTTTAGCAACAAATCCAACAAGTGAGGTCGGGTTTAAATACGGAGGCCTTGTGGTGAGGGCTTCAATCCTGCCTTTGCTGTGGAGTGACCCACTGGGGAGCCATTGCATACGGCAGCAGGTCACCCCTTGTTTGATGCATCCTAGCTCCCAACAAACCAGACTATTAAGAACACCGAACACTTGGTAGAAGTGTGATTAGAGCCTAAATGTGGACCAGCTAAGGCCTGCAGTGGTCCCCAGCCCTGAAGGACCCCAGCCATACACATTTGAGTGGTCAGTGGTCTCGGTCTGGATCAACATTTTTAGATGGTTAGGACTTTCAGAACCAATTACAGAACGTTGAGGCAAAGAGGGAGAAGGAAAAATGAAAAGACGAATGTAGCATTACGAGCCTCGTCAAAGGACTCTTATTGGAACAGCGTGGTCTGCTCGGCCAGCTGGGGCCTGATTGTGGGCAAATACTCAGCAAATTCAGCGAATGAACCTTAGTGTGTCTCTTACCTGAGGCCCGTCCACCAGCTCATCCAGCACATACAGGACATCCTTCTTCCACGCGCCGATGTTGTAATCTGCCATTTGCCCTTCAGATGCTCCACAGCCTAAGTAGTCGAACCTAAAAGAAACCCAGACACATTTCTCACAAGTCTTACACCATGAGTTCAAATCTCCAGTCAGGGAAGAACACCACTCTACACCAATAAGCCTACATTCTCCTACCAGTGTCACATGGTTTTAACGTAAGAGCTTTTTATAAGAGTGACAAACAACCATAACAACACCATCAGGATGGGACTAACGTTTGCCAGAGAGCTCCTAGAGGAACAGCAGGACTTCTGGGACGATGTGCTTTGGACAGATGAATCTTCAGTCCTGCCCTGATGTTTTTTTTGGACAGTAAGGGTTCCCTCCTTGCTCAAATGTGTTTGGTCTCTTTCTGATGGTAGTTGCTGTGCTTTGACATCAACTGTGGCTACAAGAGGTTCCCTGATAAGGGGGTGTGTCTTACTCACACATTTATCCCACTGTGCCACCAAGTGTCTGGCTTGCTATAAATAATAATAATAATAATAATAATAATAATATGAATACATTTATTATTAATAGATAGAGCCTACAAGTGCAATATAATAGCTAATGGTGCAATATTTTTCTTCTAAAACATGTTGGCTATTTATTATTATTATTATTATTAATAATAATAATAATAATAATAATAATAATAATCATTAATAAAAGTATTGTAGATGTAAACCTCCTAAATAGTTTAAACTGTCAAGAGGTCCCATGATAAGGGGGGGAAATATGTCTTTCTTACATATTTATCCCACTGTGCCACTAAGGCTCTTCACATGTGTCTGGCTTGCTAATACTAATACTAATAATAATAATAATATTCATTGTGGTGTTATATTATTACAATATGGACAGATATGAATACCCTAAACAGCCCAAACTGTAAAACCTGGAACACACCTGGAAACTTCTGGCATTTCCTGGATGTCCAACTAACAGGACAATGGATAAAGGCCTGACCTTTAAGGTATCAAATAACCACCGGTCAGAATGCTGTGTACCTGAGGCAGGAGTGGCCCAGAGACTTGCAGAACTCCTCCAGGGCTTCTGCTTTCAGGCCGCCCATGTTGGAGGCGAAGCCGGGGAGGAACACCACTCCTGGACCTTTCCCCTTCAGCTTTCTGTAGGCCAGCCTGGGCAGGTCGGGACGAGTGGCATACTGGATAGTGGTTTTATGCCGGACTCCTACACAGAGAAAACACTGGCTTAGGGAAACTCCATGATCCACCAACATTTTACTACTTACCATTAAAATCAGCCAACATGTCATTTAATTTAATTTAACTTAATTTAATTTAAAGCAAAAACGACATCATAAAGCAACGTTTCATGAGCTGTTGATGTGTGTCTGATGGGATTAGCTAATAGCTGTAGCCCTACTTTTATATTAGTCAATGTACAGCTGATAATGGGTCATTTTTAAGTAGACAGTACTATTATTACTATTATCTGTGTTTCAGGTTTATTGTACTTTACTCACATTAGCTTAGCAGCTAAGTTACTCAGCTAAACTAGCACTAGCTAGCTTAAGAGGAACCCAAATTATCGGCTACCTCAAAAAAAAAAACATCGGAAATTTAAGCATTACCCCAATAAATGTTCTTCAGGATATATATGGATATATATTTTAACATCCAGGACTCGTTTGACTTTGACAATTGTATTTTTTATACCGATGCTTTTTTTACTTAATAAACATAATGATCGTCCGTTTTTACCGGCGTCATCTTACTGCCTAAAGAGAGTAAAATAACGCTGCATTCCATTTAAACTGGGACATTGGAAATCCTGGAGGTCCAAGTAGGAAACTTCTACTGGAACCTCCCCACAAGTCAGATTTCCTACTCGGAAAGTCGGGAGAGCCTCACCAACCCAAGTTCAAAATCCAAGATGGCCACACTGCACATCAACAGTAGTAGTGTTAAATCTGTCACAATACACAGTACTGTCCAATGTCCATCTGTGGACGTGTGTCCGTGCTGTTTGGACGTGCAAAGCATCGCATAATGCGTAACGAACTGGTATCACTAATAATGTTAACCTGGGACCTGCTAACCATACTAAACTGGGGGCGTATCCCAACTGCATACTAATTCTTAACTCTAGTACAGATAAAAGGGGCAGCATTTTATGGAAACGTGTCCGTTTTTGAGTGTGGTTGCAATATGAACGCTGTTATCCCACAATGCATTGCGAAACAAATGGCAGGCAACACATTCTAAATGAGGAGGTCAGCCACACAATATGAATGGGAGTTCTAGTAATAACATGGTGCCCGTTTACGGATAACGCCCCGCCCTTTAGCAAAAAGCCAATCAGCTTGCTGGTTTCGATGCGAGTGGAAGAGGGTCGACGTGCTAGTGGGTAAAGCCCCCCTCAATGTGGAGATCTGCGGAAAGAACCACATTATTAAGCCTGAATGCTGCAAAATATTCAGGAGGTTTTTATTAGGGATGCACCGTTCCGACTTTTTCTGATACGATACCGATACCCAATCTCGCGTATCGGCCGATACCCAATCCAATACCATTGTTAAATGAATAAATCATATACTTCATCATGTGGAAGAGACTTAAAGCTTCACGATTGACTTCAACATCACTTTTACTAACTTTATAAAACTTCACTATTACAAATCAACGGAATTTCTGTTTATTGGTCACTAAAATTAATAATTGTGCTGGATTCTCGGCACCGTGTTGTCTGGGCTCAGGACTTTTATTCTGAAATTTGAAGTCTGTGAGACCAATAAGGAGCGAGCAGCTCCTCAGTTTTCCATATATGGAAGACCATCTGTGGCATGTTAAAATAAGGCGTAAATGAAATCCATCAAGTAGATTCAGACACCGCCCGGTCCGAGAACGACTTCACTATACTTCAGTACTAAAATACTGGATCTGTATCTACTGGAGGATTATTGTTTACTTTACTGCATATTTTAGATGAGTTTAATAATTAATACTGCTGCATCGCTACAATTATAA
This sequence comes from Salminus brasiliensis, assembly GCF_030463535.1. Lineage (NCBI taxonomy): Eukaryota > Metazoa > Chordata > Actinopteri > Characiformes > Bryconidae > Salminus > Salminus brasiliensis. The sequence continues at coordinate 2,739,867 of NC_132878.1, read as the reverse complement.
AAACAATACAATCATTTAAAATCCACATTATCACCTCCAGAGTGCTAGATGGCGCTGTTACCAGGCTTTGATCAAGCCGCCTCAACACTGATCAGAACAGGCGATCAGGCCGTGAGCGAGCATGCTGCCGCTCTTCCTCTCTCTCGCTCCGCTGCTGCAGTGAAGACACTAACGCTGGAGCTCTGTTAGTTTATCTCCAGAAGAAACACCTCCACCTTCACCTCCTGCAAATACTCTTATGTGTCCGAACGGCCTGAGATCTTTCAGCTGTAGTTGAGTTTACAGAGAGTGAAGCTCAGGGGTTTGAGCTGCTCTCCTCACTGGTTTTACAGATGAAGCTCTTGTATGTGGCGGGTTGAGTCAGGTCTGCTCAGCTCTCTCTCTCTCTTTTGGGCGAGTTAGTTTAGAGAGTGAACTGAAGACTTGTGTTCATGAACTCTGTCTTCTACAGTCCTGTCCTTCTACTACAGCCAGAGGAACTGAGACAGGCCTCAAGTCTGAGCATCTGAAATCATATAAACACTGATACCCAAACTTTTGACTGCTTTCTGTAAGAACTACAGAACACAGTACTGTACTTTTACTCTCAGTACTTAAGTAGTGCATTTCAGAATACTAAACTACTTGCAGTACTTAAGTACAAAATGTTGAAGTTTGGAGTCAAGTTATTTTACTGATCTGCACCTGTACTTTTACTCAAGTCCAGGTCTCTAGTACTTTTACTCAAGTCCGGGTCTCTAGTACTTTTACTCAGGTCTGCGTCTGAGTATGAAACGCATGTTAAGGCCGGGGGTAAACGGAATCCGATCAAAGTAGATCCAGATACTGTAAGCAGGTCCAAAAAGTGGGACATTTTGTTTAGATTTGCGATAAAACACCAGTTTTGAAATACTGTCGTTATCGGAACGTTAAACTGGCACGCCATCAACTCGGGACAACATTCCCAGCTCTGACATCTGTGGTAAATGGAACGCAGCATTATTATTGTTAAAAAAAACAAAAAACAGTTTTTTGTACAATAAAATATTTCTTTAATTTTCAGTGAAAAAAAATAAAAATAAATAAATGAAATAAATGAAATAAATGTAATTAATAATAAAACCATCCTAAACATATACGGACATGCCAAAGTCCCGGAACAGGAGCTAGTATCATGTCCCATGATTGACCTGCCCTGACCTGTGGGATATATGCGAAACATGGCGACACTCTGAAATTCTGTTTGAGTGTCCAGAGCATCCAGACTCGTCTCGATCGGTTGGTGAGAATCGCTCAGGAAGCGTTTTTAACTCCGTCCAAATGAACTACAGCACACAGAAGAGCAGCTGTGGCCAAAAGCTGCTTCTGTTTCTGCTCCACTGTTCAACTGATTCTTTTCGTGTACATCATCTCCACCAGGAGCATGATGGGAAATAATCCAAAAGTAATGCTGGATTTCCTTCATATGAGAGTGTCAGACCTCAGGCTGGGCGGTATGACCAAAAATGAGTATCACAGTATTTTAAAGATTTTGGTGTTTTCCCATATATTGGCGGTTTATTAATATATTATTTAAATATTATGACATTTATTTATTTATGTATTTTAAAAAACAGAATCCTATAAAAAAAACAGTAGGCCTGTCTTTATAGGTTAACCCCTTAAAACACATTTATTAGGGGCAGTGGTGGCTCAGCGGTTAGAGCACCAGGCTATTGATCACAGGGTTGGGCATTTGGGATGACTATTGATGACGGGCTTGATTATCTGCCTAAAACGAGAGCCAGCTTAACTTATATACTATACACCATACAGCTCTAACCGTTAGTGGAGCAGGAGTGTGAGGGGTCTGGCTGGCTAGCTAACGTAAGCTAATCTGTACTGAACCCCCTCCTGCCTAACAGGCCACGACCGCCACGTTCGAACGCAAAGCTAACGTTAGCTGTGTATTGTTCTGCGGTCATCAGTGGGCAGCACAGATTGCTACTGCCTAGCCTGTTCATGTGCTCTGCTTAGTATGTGCAGATTGGACAGGGGGCGGCGAGTCAGGTTCAATCAATCAATCAATCAATCAAACTTTATTTATATAGCACCTTTCAGACAAATAAAATTTAAATTCAAGGTGCTTCACAAGTGAATGAGGAATTAAGGATAGGATAAAGAAAAATCATTTAAAAAATAATAATATAAAAATAAAAGGTAAATAATAAAACAAAATCAAACAAAATTAAATAAAAAAATATAAAACAATTTCACATAAAATATTAAAAAATAATATATATAATATAATAAATAAATAAAATACAAATCAAAGTATATAAGAAGGGATATTAAGACTATATTAAGTAAGTTTACATAAAACTACATAAAAGCCAGACTGAATAAATAGGTTTTTAGTTTGCGCTTAAAGATTTTCATGTTCAGCTTCTCTCAGCTGGAAGGTTGATCCAGCATTTTGGAGCATCACTGCTGCTTTTAGCCGCTGCGGTTGCCTCTGAGAACTACTAGAGAAGTCAAAGTCTTTTAGCGTATAGTTGGCATTAGACGCGCCTGTAGAATATCAAATTAATCATCAATCAAACATCAATCTGGATATGCGAAATAATCTGATCGGGCTAAAAGCTCTAGACTGAATCTCTAATGGAATATTTACGCCGCCAGTCTGCGATGCTGGAGCTTTTCTCTGTTCTCCTGCAGTTTGACATCATTCAGATCACCATTCAGTTTAGTCACCTTTCAAATGTTAGAAACAGAAACACTGGGGAATTTATAGTTAGCTTATCACCTCTTCTTTCTGCTGCCGGGAGCGAGGAGGAGGAGGAGGCATCGGCGGCGGAGGCATCGGCGGAAGCATCGGCAGAGGTGGAGGCGATACTGACTCTGCTTGTGCAGCTGGGGGTTGCCCCAGAGGCCGTGGCGCGGTTACAGGTCCTCTTTGCTGGACTTCCTTTGCAGGGGCTCTTGGTGGACTGGGCCCTCTTCAGTTTACCTCTCTGCCTTTTTGCATCTTCAGCGTCCTTCTGCAGGAGCGTCTCATACTCCTCTTCGGTGATGACCCGGGCCTCAACAGGGACTCTCCTGGTGGTCTTTTTATTGTAATCGACCCGGGTCAGGACCTCAGCAAGGTCAGGCTTAATCAGTCCTGCTGCCACCAGGGGATGATCCAGATGGGCCGAGGGTCCTGGAGTGGGTGGTTGGGAGGATGCAGAGGCCTTCACTGGAGAGGTGGATGGTGAGTCCACTGGCTCCTCTGGGCTGGAGGTGGTGGTGGTGATGGTGCTGTTCTTGGGGCCAGTGGAAGGCATGAGGCGGCTTGAATCCACAGCCTGTGGATTCAGAGGAAAGATGCCGCACTTTCTGAACCCGTTCACCACAATGGCCTGGTCCTTCAGCTGCTGGTAGGGGTGATTGAAAACTCTGGAAAATTCAGGCTTGTTAAGAACATAAGAGTGTTTAAAATGGCTGAGGTTCCCGGCCACCTTGGCAAATTCTCCCTTTAGAGGGCCAAAGAATCCCACGTCCAACGGCTGAAGAACATGGGAGCAATGAGGTGGAAGGCACAGGAGTACCACCCCTTCCTTCTTAGCCGCCTCAGTAACCTCTGGGGTGAGGTGTGATTTGTGGCCGTCGAAAATCAGGAGCAGAGGGCGCTTCTTCTCAGCATGGCAGATGAAGTGCCTGAACCACCGCTGGAACAAATCCCTATCGATGTATCCCGCCGGAGATTTCCCATAGAGGGCTTTGGGGGGTCCTCCTTGGGTGTACGGGCCCCCAGGAAACCATTTAGCAAAAATAATAAAGGGGGGAACGTCCTCCCCGGCTGCGTTGAAGCAGACCAGCACGGACACATGGTCTCGGGTGCCGGGCGCCTGCTGATAGACGTGTTTGGACCCCCGGGGTGACAGTACCTTGAACCTGGTGCCATCCAACTGGAAACCAGTCTCATCACAGTTATAAATTTGCGATGGCTGGTCCTTCAGGCCGTACTTTTCCAGAGTGGACTCAAGCAGGTCAAAGTACTTATCCACCGTCCCCTTCTTGGCGTACGCCGCCCTCCCGCGGTTGATGGTATCCGGGGTCCTCATGCTCAGTACTCGTGCGTGCCTCTTCCTGAAACAGTGCCACCACTTCTTCCCCAGCTCTGGCACAGCTTCATCGGGGTTCCTCTTCCTCCTCACTGCGTTGGCGTACGCCAGCAGCCGCACCCTAGTGAGCGGGAATCCATGCTGCGCGCAGTAAATGCAGTACTGCACCAGAGCCTCTTCGTCCTCTGGTGACAGTAACATCTTGCGACCTGTGCAGGAGCCGTGAGTCACCCGCCCGCTGACTCTGTCCCCCAGGGTGTTGCGGGGGACACCGAAGAGCCTGGCTGCACGGCGTACAGCCATGCCAGCGGAAACCTCCTCCAGCGCCCGCACCATGTTCTCTTCCTTCCATTTTTTTCTTGCTGCCATTATTCTGTGAATAAAAACGAGGTGCATTGCTAGCTTGTGTGGAAGTTATTTATTTACTTTGTAAATCCTTACATTCTCCTTTTTATCATTATTATTATTATTATAATAAACAACCAGCATTCATTATCATTATAGGCAATTATTGCTTATAATAATAATAATAATAATAATAATAATAATGTAAGGATTGTATGTAAGGCAAGTTCCACCTACTGCCACCAGAGGGCAACAGCAGATGGCTACCAGAGCCAATCCTTACAAATAATAATAATAATAATAATAATAATGAAATTTGCATGTTTGCTTGTGCCACTCAATTATGAAATTGTGTTTCCGCACTGTTCCTTCCATATTTAACGGTGACTCGGGATCAGGGGGCCAATTCAGCCTTTTTTTATAGATCAGTTTTCGACCTTTAAGGTTCTGATCCTTAGGTTTGCTGTAGCAGAGCGCCATCTGGTGTCCTCCAAGCGCCATTACCAGACGTGATCCTGAGCTGCTGAGGACAGAGTTCATCTGTGATCTTATTTCAGTGAGGAAAACCAAACAGAGCTTTATTTGAGCTGAGAAGAGCGGCAACGTTACCAGTTTACCAATTTACCTTCTAATGCTAACTCTCCATTCCACCTTAAATAGTGCCGCCGTTACAGTGAGTACATCTCAACAGCAGAGCGGATCTGCTGCGTTATTTAAGGTGGAATGAAACGTTCGGGGAGGAGGAAACCTTTAGCTTAGCGTTAGCTCAGAGCCTCGCGTATCTGAACGGGTCTCTTCACACAGTTTTTGCCCGGGCTGCCAAAAAAAAAGTTTGGATGTAATTCCCAATACCACTGTGAAGCGAACTTTAAAATTTGACTAATTAATTGCCTTTCTTTTCCAAATGGAAACACTTTAAACTGCCTAAGCCTTAAGCATAACACTGGGGCATTGTGGGAAATGTAGTGCCTGTACCGAATCGGTTCTGAGTTCAGAACTAATGGAACTAATGGCGTCCAGGCTCTGAAACATGTGGGAGCTCACGAGTGGTGAAGTCATGCTCTGAAAACAGGTGGGGGAAAAATTACAGGCCCAGCCGTGAGTTTAGCAACATGCTAAGTTCAAGTAAAAGGGAAAGCTAGCAAACCTGGATGAGCCAGTCTACTAACTGAGCCTGAAACCAGTGGGAGACCTAAGACCGTTCCCCGACTCTGTGCTCTCAGATATGAGGCTTTATCCTCTGGGATTTGATCTGAGCTTTTTACTCGTGCTGGTTTCAGTCCTGGTTCGGTCGTTTTCCCTAATAAGCGCAGCAGAGTGTTTAACCACCCAGTCCGACTGAAGGGGGCGTCAGTGCACAGCCTCTATACTACACTAGATCAAAACGACTGTTACGTTTTTCAGAGCTCACCTCAACTGGTTTGACGATCCTTTACAGGAGTTTTATGGCGAATCTAACCAAAACGTCCCACTTTCCATGTCCCAGGTTAGCATCGTTAGCAATACTGGTCGATTATTAATCCCATTAATCTGCATTTCACCATCCAACCATCATGGGAACACGTCCACAGACAGACACTGTACAGAACGAAGTGTACGACTGATTTTATGAGACACAGACAGACAGACAGGCAGACAGACAGAAATGCTGATAAACTGAATAACACTACTGCTTCACCCCTGCTCATGAGCGCTGCGGCCGTCTTCGATTTCGAGGCCCTCTCGACCCGTTCCAGCCGGAGTTCCTACTGGGAAAATCCGACATCCCAGTTCAGCACCATTACCCAGATAAGCTGTGTGTGATTTTTTATACCCAATTATGCAAAGGATTATGGGTACTCCATGTCCGCTAGGGTACATAATTTGTACACTACGCATCGCGGTGCATTGTGGGATTGCCAAAGTAGTGCACTATGTAGTGAATAGGCCGCAGTTTCGGACACCGATCATAACTGTACAAATATTTTTTATAATATTATTGATCTTTCCTTTATAGGTTGAAACAAACCTGACAGAATTTCTGTGGCCGGCTGAGAAACTTAAATATCAAAATTATTGATTAGAACTGACTGACTGAGGAACAGGGGAAGAGCCCGGTGCGTGTTCCGCTATAGACCGACCCGGTGCGTGTTCCGCTATAGACCGACCCGGTGCGTGTTCCTCTATAGACCGACCCGGTGCCTGTTCCTCTATAGACCGACCCGGTGCCTGTTCCTCTATAGACCGACCCAGTGCGTGTTCCTCTATAGACCGACCCGGTGTGTGTTCTGCTATACACCGACCCGGTGCGCGTTCTGCTATGCTATACACTGACCCAGTGTGTGTTCTGCTATGCTATACACTGACCCAGTGTGTGTTCTGCTATACACCGACCCGGTGCGTGTTCTGCTATGCTATACACCGACCCAGTGCGTGTTCTGCTGACCTGGACCGGGCTGTTCTGAACCCAGCAGTTTTGAGTGTCAGGTTAATGGAGGTTTGTGTATCGTCTCAGGCATTAAACCCTGTTCTGCAAAAGCAGACTGAGGAGCTGTCCCCTCCACATCCATTATATCAAATGGAGGACCACCAGAACTCCCAGACAATGGAAACAAAGTGGATTACCTCCCCATCATGCCCTCTAATGCAGATTAATAATAATAATAATAATAATAATAATAATAACAGGGCCTAGGTAGGCTGTGTCTTCATGCTGGCACCAGCTCACACTAACCCTAGTCTGCTTTGGAAAACACTGGCCACACCCTCCTGTGACTTGGCCCCACCACTGACCGGAGCCCCCCTGTACAACGTGCACCACTCACCTGGGGTCAGCTGGGGCACAGAGGAGAGCATCCGGGCTTTACGTGGAAGGACCTTGCAGGTGTTTCTCAGCACCGTGGACGCCATACTACCCCGCAGACAGCGGAGACACGGGAGGACGAGGCAGAGGCTTTCTATGGTATTAAAGCTTTACCTGCGATCTACTGCCCCCTGTTGGTATGGAGAATTACTGCAGCTGTCTAAAATATCAAAATCTATCAAAATAAACTTAATTTAATTCAGTTATATGAATCACATACACAACACAACTAAATAGTGATATATATATATATACGTATAAGTATTATTTATTAGTAATTTCTGCAGAAGCTCCAGATCTGATCAGAACAGATAAAGCAGCTGAACATGAATTCAGTAAAAAGGAGAAACAAGAGCTTCTCATTCTGAAGAAAGAAAGTAGTGAGATCTTGTCTGTGAGCTAGTCTGAAGAACAGAGCTCGGTTCCTCCAGGGTTCTCCTGGACGCCCCCCAGTCCAGCCAGCACAGCGTGGAGGATGTGCTCAACTCCATCAGCAGCAGCAGCAGCAGCTCACCTGATTTACCATCATTAAGCCCTGATTTACCACCAAACCAGGTGTTGATCTGAGGAGAACTCTAAATAATACTAGACTCCATGAGAGAGGAGAACTTTGGAGATGTTCTAATGAAGAACACAGTGATGGAGAACCTCCACCACCTTCTGTAGGAGTGATATTATTAGTGATTATTCTAATATCAGTGATTTACTGAGCAGATCAGCAGCTCTATATAGAAATACAGGTGTATTCGAAATGGTTAATGGTTAAGATGCTTGTTTAAAAGCATCTCATGCTGAATTTCATGGTGAAGAATTTTCAATGAAGGTCATATGAGTGCAGGAGCAGCAGGTCTCTCTGATGGTTCTCTGGTTTTTCCAGACCTCAGCTTGACCTCCGCCGTTCCTGTTATAGCTGCCAGTCCTTAACTCCATTAGGAACCGAGGAACCGGCTCCGGAGAACGCTCCTCTATCTTCTTACAGTCTATATAATATAGATGGTAGATACAGCAGCACTGCTAATTCAGTGTTCTGAATATGAAGATGAACTGAAAAATATTATACTAATATAATATTAATAATATAATATTAATAATATAATAAATACAGAATGACCAGTGTGTTGCCATATAACATACATATGTTCTGTAAAGGTATGCATGTATTTGTCACTGTACTGTACACACCACATTTGACCCATCTGTGGTATTGAACACACACACACACTTGTAAACTAGGGGCAGTAAGCACACACACAAAGCGGTGGGCAGCCAACTCCAGCATCCGGGCAGCAGAGAGAGGGTGAAGGGCCTTGCTCAAGCGCCCAACAGTGGCAGCTTGCCGAGCCCGGGTATCGAACCCACAACCCTGTCATCAACAGCCCGGAGCTCTAACCGCTGAGCCACCACTGCCCATAAAGGTGCTACAAAGGGTTCTTGGAGCTATACCATAGAAGAACCATTTTCCTATCAGATTTATTGGTGTATTGATTTATATTATATATTTATATACTGATATTGAACTTTTTTTTCATAACAGGAGATCAGCGCAACACAAACACCTAAGACCCCCCAGTGAGCAAACCAAAGACCACAGTGGCAAGGGACAACCCCCTCAGAGCTGGAGGAAGAAACCTCGGGAGGAACCAAGACTCACAAGGGGGACCCGACCCATCCTCCTCTGATCAGAACTATTTATTAATTATTGATAAAAATCAGTGTATCACCACATAAGACTGCGGTACGGATCAGGTGTGCTGATGTCATCATAATCTAATATACCTATATTTTAATTCTAGCAGTGATGGTCAGAATAATGGGAGTAATGATGGTTAACGGTGGGAATAATCATTTTTGGAAAACACCTGTGAGTGGACACCTGTGAGTGGACACACCTGTGAGTGGACGCCTGTGAGTGGACGCCTGTGAGTGGACACACCTGTGAGTGGATAGCTGTGAGTGGACACACCTGTGAGTGGACACACCTGTGAGTGGACACCTGTGAGTGGACACACCTGTGAGTGGACATGTTCTTCACACATGTATCTTGGTTAAATTGGTTCTTAATTGAACCAAAATTAATTCATTCATAAATAAATAAATAAATGAGGAAATCTGTATTAATCAAAGTCATGTTTTCTCATTTCTGTCATTTTTATAAACTGAAGCCATCTTCAAAGCCTGATCAAAAACCTAATGCCGTTGGATTGTCACTAGATGGCGCTACACCCCCAGTAGCTGGCCAGTACTTTGAGCCCACGTCTGAATGAGGAGGGATGGTTGGTGAGGGGTCTGCTATTGTGCCAGGAGACTGACTGGACAGAGTGACAGCGATCCACAGATCCTCCAGGTAACCATTTCCCCTTGATTTCACTTTACCCTTCGGGGTCGATGCCGGTCTGAGTGGACACAGGTGGGGCTACTGATGGTTTGGGGTGCAGAGCGGCCTGCTGCAGGCCGCTGTGGGGAACACTGTGGGTTAAAGTGCTGCTAAACTACATGAGACTGAAGTGACCGCCAGTCCTTCCCTCTCTGAGGACGCAGTGTTGTGGGTTGTGTTGGAGGTCAGGCCTGTATGAGCTGTGTGCAGCTGCTGACACAGGAGCCTAGTGACCAGAAGAGAGGCGCATGTGCTGAGGGGTGGTCACCTACAGGGGGCGGACTGCTCTGCTCAGAAAAGCCCATGAGGGGATGTTTAACAGTCCCTTTTTATATAGTATGTAAAATCATAAAACAATCAGCATGCTATTATTATGGGATGTTGTGGAATAAATATGAATGAAATATCTTGTTATTATTTATTATGAAATATAGTGTAAATGTCTCATAACCGTGACGTACATTATCATATTTATGAGAGGAAGTATCTCATTATTACAGGCTATTATTCAAGCCAAAGCTTTCTGTCCTTTTGCAGTGTCCGAATACTAATGGGAGCACTACTTCACTGTGAGCCAAGCGTACAGTTACATTCGAGTCCAGCCTAAAAGCAGCCCAGTCCAGGCTGTTTGGTAGCCTGTGGTCATGCCATGTCATAAAAATGTCCTTTTACAGCATCATATCTCATAATAACAAGCTCATGTCTCATAATTATAAGATATTCTCTGTCATAATTATGACATAATATGCCATTTTTACATATTTCTTACCAACAAGATCATCAAAAGCTTTCTGATCATTAGAAGATCTTCTATCTGACAGAAATGAGATATTTAATTTATATTTACAACATAATGTCATTTTACAGCATGATATATCTTAAGTATTATGTAATTATGACATAATAATGACATGATTTCTCAAAATGGCCTGATATGTTCTCATCATATTAAAATATTTCATTCATAATTATGACATTTGATCTCATAGAAATGCCATTAAATTAAATTAAATGAGCATCTACAGCTCTACGTCATAGGAATGACATAATATCTCATAATAAGGAGATACTGTCTTGTAATAACGAGATGTTCCATGTCATTATTCACAAGATATTTTCTCATAACAGTAAAAAATTAGGAAATCATCAGATATGTAATCATAATTGTAAAGATGTTCTTTATTAAAATTGCAAATACAATTTTAAGACATAATATCTCATAATTACAAGATAAGTTCTTGCAAAAGTTCTAACAACATAAAATGTCTCATAATAATGAGATACGTTTCTCTAATTGTGAGATGTAATTTTCATAATTGCAACATAATATCTCAAATCAACACAATTATTTTTCATAAATACAAATATTGTGTATATCATAATTATAACAATTAAACAATATCTGACCAAATGAAATACTTTGTCTGGATGAAAAGATGTTCTTTATTATAATATATGCAATAAATGTCATTTTTATGACATAATATATATATATATATATATATGTTAATATGTTACAGCCTAGTATCTTGTCATAATGAGATACTTTTTTGTAATTACAAGATTCTGCCACAATTATGACATAATATGTTACAATTGTTTAGAAATAAAATTACAAATGATATATATATATATATGTATGTATGTATATAAATGTAATTACATAATGTATTACAATTGCAACATATGTAACTTTTAATATGTAAAATCTCTTAATCACAAGATCATTTCTTGTAACAACAGTGTTTCATAATAATATAATATTATTTTGTAATTATGAGATGTATCATGATATCATGACAATTATGACATATCATATATGTCATAATTACAACATAATAACTCATATCAACAATCACAATTTCTCGTTATTACAAGATTATGTATGTATGTTATAATTCTGACACGTCACGGTATCTCATAATAATTACACAATATCTGATCAAATGACATACTTTGTCTGGATGAAAATATGATTTTTATCATAACTGACATTTTAAAAAGTATTTTTATGGCATAAAATCTCATATCATCTCATAAAATCTCATAAAAAGATAATTTCTCATAACAACAAAGTATCTCATAATAACGAGATGCTTTTTTGTAATTATGAGATTCTGTGTCACAATTACAATTACAGTTTTTTATGACATATCTCATATTAACAAAATACTTTCTCGTAATTACAAGATAATGTATGTCTTAATATATATATATATTATATATGGATATAATTACATGCTTTATTCACATTTTACATATCATGTCATTTTATGATAAGATCATTTATCATATAAACATAGTATCTCGTAATAATGAGATGTTTTAAGATGTTTTAAGATGTTTTAAGATGTTCTATGTCATAATTTTAATATAATGTGTTTTGTACAACATCATTGGATCAAATGAACAAGATATTTCTGTAATTAAAAATTGTTCTGTCGTAATGTTTTTTTTAATGAAAATGTCTCATATTAACAAGATACTGTTCTTAGATGAATGTTCTTGTAATCATGAGATTTTTATGTCAGAATTTCAACAACCTCCCATCTCATAATAAGTTTTTAAAATTATTTTGGCAGCCGGACGCCCCCATAGTGTCTCACACTCTGTGTCTTGGTGCGAGTCTCGTTCAGTTTGCTGTGAAAGAGGCAGGCTGAATGAGCTCAAAGCGGTGCAGCTCCTGCTCATTTCCAGCACGGTTCCTTGTTATGACATCCCGGTAAAAGGCTGCCAAAGAGGTCCCTCACCTCGACGCTAAATTCAAAATAATGAATTCAGCCCCCCTCCACCTCTCGGCTGTGGAAAAAAAGGCCAACAGTTGAGCAATTTCTGCAGCTTGTGTCAGGGCTCATGACTAATTCCCATATTTAAATGTGAACGGGAGAAAGCTGGGCCCATTTGACTGCAGCCAAGCGCGTTTGATCAGTTCAGAAAGACTTCAATGGCACCGGGGCTAAGAGGTGATAGGAATTGTTTAACTGTGCAAAATTCAATCAGAAAGAGAGTTTGGAGAGTTGGGAGAGTTTGGAGAGTTGGGAGAGTTTGGAGAGTTGGGAGAGTTGGAAGCTCTGCTGAAGGCTGGAAGCAGGCCGGCTCCAGTGGCATCGCCTTTAGACTTAAAGCCACCACTTGAGAGCCGAGTGCTCCGTTCAGCTCGGGTCATTATTCCTCCACCTCTTGACATTGCAGGTGCAGCTAGAGATCCTCCTCGTTCCCCCTCTCTCCAAAGTTGTCTCCATAGGAACATCAGGAACATCAGTTCCTGGGAATGGCTGCAGGTCAGCAGGCCACCATGATTATGCCAGGCTACCTGGTCCTTATGGGATCAAACTCGGAGCCATAATAGCGGGATAAGTTGATGTCGACCCGTCTGTTATGTTTGGTGGGAGAGTGTGGGGAGTGGCGGGGTGGGGGTGGGGGGGTGTAATGCACTTGCAAGGTCATGATCAATGCCTGTCCTGTCGTGATGGATTTCCTGACTGGATGCATCGCCACAATCAGGGCTGTATCCACTGACCTCAGCGTTGTTTGCCCACACCAAAGCCAGTGAGATGGAAGGAGATCCCATTAAAGAGTGGCCAAAGTGGACTCCAACAGGTTTCCCACAGGTTTAAAGACCAATTCTGGCAGGATAATGACCAGCGTCCGAGTAAATCCTGTTTGGGGCTTGCTGTGGAGTGGTTAAAGTGAGTAAAGCGAGCTTGAGACTCGTTCTTTAGACGTTTTTAAATGGTAGAAATGCAGCTTTACCAGCAGATTAGAGCATTTTCCATAGCCTAGATCACCAAACCTGCGTCCAGTTGCAGAATCTTGATTGTTTGTTTGTTTATTGCTCTACAAACACAAACACAAACAAACACAATTGGAATATAATATGCAGAATTTATTGCTTTATTTAAATTTCTGACTGGAGTCATGGCCACAATCAGGGCTTTATCCACTACCAAACCCAACCAAAGCCAGTGAGACTGGCCAAAGTGGACTCCAACAGGTTTCCAACAGGTTTAATGACCAATTCTGCCTGGATAATGACCAGCGTCCGAGCAAATCCTGTTTAGAGCTTGTGGAGGGCTGTATCAGGGCTGTATCAGCCCTGTGGCCAAAGTGGACTCCAACAGGTTTCCCACAGGTTTAAAGACCAGTTCTGGCTGGATAATGATCAGCGTCCACACCAAATCCTGTTTAGGGCTTCGTCCACTGGGCTGTGGAGGGGTTAGGGTGAGTAAAGTGAACTTGGGACTCTTGGTTTAGCTGTAGTTTTTATTTTAAATGAAAAAATAGAGTTTAAACTGGAGTTAAGAGCATTTCCCACCATCTAGACCACCTGCACCTGCATCTCAGGTGGGATTCTCTAGAATCAGAATAAATAAACCAAAAAACAACTGGAATAAAACATAAACTTGCTTTATGAAGCATCTCCTGACTGGATGCATCTCCACAATCCATGTGTATCCATGAGATGCTCTAGGGGAACCTATTACAGACCGTCCTAAAGTGGACTCCAACAGGTTTCCCACAGGTTTAAAGAGCAGTTCTGGCTGGATAATGACCAGCGTCCCAGCAGATCCTGTTTAGAGCTTGTGGAGTGGTTGAGACACGTTGTTTAGATGTTTTAAATGACAGAAATAGTGTTATAAGAGCAGATTAGAGCACTTTCCATAATCTAGATCACCAAACCTGCAATTCATAGGAAGAGACGTTTTTGTTTACTTCTATAAATTAAATAAATAAACAAAAACAACATTAACACTTTATTTAACTATTTTAACATTTTTTTTTATTATTAAAGATCTACTGACTAGAGGTTTCACTACAATCAGGGCTGTATCAGGGCTGTATCCACTGACCAAACCCAACCAAAGGCAGTGAGATGGTAGGGGGTCCCATTAAAGAGTGGCCAAAGTGGACTCCAACAGGTTTCCCACAGGTTTAAAGACCAGTTCTGGCTGGATAATGACCAGTGTCCACACCAAATCCTGTTTAGGGCTTCGTCCACTGGGCTGTGGAGGGGGTAGGGTGAGTAAAGTGAACTTGGGACTCTTGGTTTAGCTTTAAGTTCTAATTTTAAATAACAACAAAAAAGTTATTTAACAGCAATTAAGAGCCTTTCCCACCATCTAGACCACCCACACCTGCATCTCAGGTAAAGTGAGATGTTTGTTTGTTTGTTTACTGCTTTAGAACCAGAATAAATAAACTAAAAACAACTGGAATAAAACATAAACTTCCTTTATGAAGCATCTCCTGACTGGAAGCACCTCCATGATCAGAGCTGTATCCATGAGATGCTCTATAGGGGAACCTATTACAGACCGGCCAAAGTGGACTCCAACAGGTTTCCCACAGGTTTAAAGACCAGTTCTGCCTGGATAATGACCAGCGTCCGAGCAAATCCTGTTTAGAGCTTGTGGAGGGCTGTATCAGGGCTGTATCAGGGCTGTATCCACTGACCAAACCCAACCAAAGCCAGTGAGATGGTAGGGGGTCCCATTAAAGAGTGGCCAAAGTGGACTCCAACAGGTTTGCCACAGGTTTAAAGACCAGTTCTGGCTGGATAATGATCAGCGTCCACACCAAATCCTGTTTAGGGCTTCGTCCACTGGGCTGTGGAGGGGGTAGGGTGAGTAAAGTGAACTTGGGACTCTTGGTTTAGCTGTAGTTTTTATTTTAAATGAAAAAATTGAGTTTAAACTGGGATTAAGAGCATTTCCCACCATCTAGACCACCCGCACCTGCATCTCAGGTAAAGTGGGATGTTTGTTTGTTTGTTTACTGCTTTAGAACCAGAATAAATAAACCAAAAAACAACTGGAATAAAACATAAACTTCCTTTATGAAGCATCTCCTGACTGGAAGCACCTCCATGATCAGAGCTGTATCCATGAGATGCTCTATAGGGGAACCTATTACAGACCGGCCAAAGTGGACTCCAACAGGTTTCCCACAGGTTTAAAGACTCCAGTCCTCCTCAAATCCTGTTTAGAACGTGTCCAAGGTTTGAGACACGTCGTTTAGACGTTTTTAAGACAGAGACACCGTTTAACAGCAGTCTGGAGCCTTTTCCACGACCCTGAACCAGTGGACTTGTTTGTTTGTTTGTTTACTACAATACCGAATAAACGTTAACATACGTTCTCCAACATCTACACTGACGTTTCTACACGAGATCTGGCTTATCCTTGTCTAAAAACGCCACCAGCAAAGCAGAGGCTCGCTCCAGCGCGTGTTGAACCGTTTAAAAAAAACCAAAACGACAAAAACGTCTAATACGTTTTTTTTTTCTTTTTAATTAGAAAGAAATAAAAATGAATACAAAAGTAAAACGTTGAAAACGTTAAAGAAAACGAGCTTAACAGCAAGTTTCAAGGCTGCTTTAAAGCGCACCCGGACTCGCTCCGAGCCACGCGAGCCTCCAAGCAAGCCCTCATTGAGAGAGGCCACGTGTCCGTTTCCAAAGCCTCTCCAACTTAACCACCTCCATTGTGCGCTTCGCCCACATCGCGCAGCGTCCCTCCACATAAAGGGATTTGCAATTTCAAGATATTCCAGCTTAAACGTTTTTGACAGTTCCCTCGCTTTCGCCTCGGCCCGCTCATTTCAACTGTGCCAAATGGGTCACCTTGGGTAGCTGTCTGCGCGCAAAGGGGCTTTTGCGCGCATTCAGCCTGCGCTTTTTTTCTCCTCCTCCCCAACTTTGCTTGACGGGGAAACCAGCTGCTGGTCGTGAAAAGACGGCTTATTAATTGTCCTTTGTCATGCAGAATTGCTTGATTTCTAAAGAAACGTACAAAGGAGCCTTCTTTCTTTCCAGGATTCGAGTATTTTGTTTCGTGCGCATTTTTCCAAGCCCATCGACTCAGCTGCAGCGCCGGCCGCACCGTCTACCAGACTCAGGTACCCGACGGCCCCTGCCTCTTTTGTCCTCTTTGAAACGCTCTTGTAAACCGGGCAGACTGATTTGTTACGAGCTGCTCTTTTAATCTGATAGATAAGAGACAAGTCTAAGAAAGGCGCGTAAATGAAAAATTAGAGGGCCAGGCCTGCTGGACGGGGGCCTGTTGACTCAAGCGCTGCCTCGCCTCTCAGCGGAGCCCGTCAGGGTCACGTCAACAATTCAACCTTTCTTCTCGCAGAAAGACACTGTAGCCCCCTTTTCTGGCTTCAATGAATTGATCGGCGCAAAATTACGAAGGAATAAACCGGGCGCTTTGGAGCGCTCCCCCAGGGCGCGCGTGGAGAATGGAGGGAAAAGGGGGACGCGCGGAGCGCCTCTATGGTGCAATTAACAAAATGCTCTAATCCCATATCTTCACAAATGCAAATATTGCCAGTTTTGTTAAAATGTTTAAGCGAATAATTAAAGGAGAGTTTACGAGAGCGCGCCCCCCTCCCTCCCCGTGCGTCCCCGGGGGGCACAATGGCTGGAATAATTTAGTACATTTTCGGCGGCGAGCTCACTGGAGGCTTTGTGCGCGTCGCCGAAGGGCTGCTGATGGATGATGGCTGATGGATGGCCGCAGAGAGACTAAATACCGTTTAAGTCCGTTTTTAATGGGTTAAATGAACTTTTAGTGCGCGCGAGGGAGGAAAAGGCGCTCGGTGCGTTTTTTTTTGGAGGGGGGGGGTAGCGTTTCTTCACTACGTTTTTTGGCGTGGAGGAAGCGAATTTGCGCGCAAACTTTGGTGGGATAAACACACTTGGAGAGGTTAACAAAACCTGGAGATGTGTTCATCACTTCACAGCAGAATTCTGGACCAAATTCTAATCAAATCTATGTCGCGTTTTCACCTCGCTGTTTTATTTCACACATAAACGATAAAGCACTGCGCGTTTGTCCCTCCCTGAGCTGAGCCACGGGTTCACGTGTGGTGCAGATTAGAAATCCAGTACGAGCAGCCAGTGCCGAACCCAAGCTCTCCAACTGCACCAGGAGGAAACGCTGGGAAAGGCGCTCGCAGCTCCGGGGGGGTTTGTTTACGTTTTTTTGGGCTTTGCGTTTTTGGCGTGGAGGAAGCGAAGCTGTGCGCAGTCTTTGATGGGATGAACGCACTTGGGGAGGTCAACAAAACGTGCCCGTCAATGTGGAGATGCGTTTGTATTTTTATGGGAAAACTGGTGGAACGTTTTATGCGTTTATTCGCGCGTTTTCTCGCTTTGTTGACCAATAAACGACAATTCCATGTATATATATATATATATTATACATATTTATATTATATTATACATAGTTTACTTCCTCACAGCTCCACCCTGACATTGGTTTGCACATTAGAAAACAAATAAAGGCAGCAAAGCTCTTGAAAAACTGGATGTTTCGTTTTTTTTGGAGGGTTGCTGTTCGCGTTTTGATGCGTAGGAAGCAAACTTACGCGCAAACTTTGGTGGAAACAACAGGCTTGGGGAGGTGAACATAACGTGCGTTTCAGTGTGGAGATACGTTTTTATGTTCGTGGGAAAAACTGGATTGAAGGGGATTCACTTTACGCATTACAGTAAACGATAACACAGCGCGCGCCCATTCCTCCCCAAGTCCACCCACAGTTCTGCAGATTAGAAAACAAGTGAAGGCAGCCAGCGCCGAGCACGAGCTCTCCAAGTGCTCCAAGCGCTCAAGCCTTTTAAATAAATTTAAATATCAACATCGCTTCATCTGCCCCATTGACTCCTATATTTTATTCATTTGCTTATTATCGTGTCCGCGCGTGAATATCCTCGCTGGGCCCTTTTTTATAGATGAACTCGCAGCGCGCTCTGAGGCGCGTCCCCGGGGAAAAGCCACAGAGGAGCCGATTAACGCGCTTCTGTTCGCGCTTCTTGACGCAGATTATCTTCTCCTATTCCGCTCGAGAGGGACGAGCCGGGACTTAAGGGAAGCACGGGATGATCTCGAGCTCGAGAGCTCGGAGTAAAAAGGAGGAGAGTGTGGGAATCAGCGGGGAAACGGTGCGTCCTGCTCGCACCTGCCTCAGCCCATCAGCTCCTTACAAGCCCTTCATGCAGGAAAGCACTGAAACCCACACAGCAGGACTGTAAACACTGAGCTAATATTAAAGACTAACAGACTACCCCCCCTTCCACTCCTCTGAGCCCCCCCAACACACACACACACACACGACCACCAATGCAAATGTAAAACACCTGTTTGTTCTGTGCGTCCTACAGTAAACCTGCAGAGCCCAGTTCCCTCTCACACCCTTTCATCTGTGTCCACTGGGACTGCAGTTGTAGCTAATTTAACACACACACACACACACACACACACACACACACACACACACACACGTATGGAAGTCCAGCCAGGCTGTGAGTTAATGATGTATTTGTGTTCTGTTATCTCGTGATCATTTATTTGTCTGTAATCTCAAGATAACAACTGGATTTCCCGGGATAACAAATGTTGTTTACTCAAGAAGTTTTCTTCGAATTTTCGAGATAGTAAATATTGTTTATTTAAGATTTAAAACAATGTGTTTCTCAAGATAAAAAGATGTTTTTGAACATAAAAACGTTTTAGGTGAAAATGTTGTCTCAAAATAAAACATGTTGTTTACTTAAGTTTCCTTATGATAAATAATAAAAGATGAAAGTTAAGTTTGTTTGCAAATAATAATAAAA
This sequence comes from Salminus brasiliensis, assembly GCF_030463535.1. NCBI lineage: Eukaryota > Metazoa > Chordata > Actinopteri > Characiformes > Bryconidae > Salminus > Salminus brasiliensis. Next base: position 2,720,623 of record NC_132878.1, on the reverse strand, counting down.
AAAAATTTAGATAACAAATGTTTTCTCAGGATAGCAACTGTGGTTTATTCAAGATAATCAATATTGTTACTCAAGAAACAATGTTCAGATGAAAATGTTGTTTACTCAAGATAACAAATGTTTACCTAAAATAAAAACAAATATTGATTTCTCATGTTTTCTTATGATAATAAATGTTTTCATGTAGAATAATATCGGTTTATTGTTTTTATTTTCAAAATAAACGTTTTCTCATTTTTAGCAAATGTTGTTTACCTAAGATAAAATATTGTTTCCTTAACATAATAAATATTGTTTATATTATTTATTTAAGGTGACAAATGTTTTGTTTTCTCAACACAGCAAATGATGTTTACTCAACATTCAACTTTTCTTTTGATGAAAATGTTGTTAATCCAACACCGGATGTTTTATATACATATTTTATGGAGATGAATGTTATTTTCTCAAGATAACAAGCATCGTTTTTTTCTCGAGATAAATGGCTAAGATTTTTTAACCGTCGACTTATTATCTTCAGATCAAAAGACCAGTACAGAAAAATATGATCTGGATGAAGTCAAAAATATCAGAAATATGAGGAATAAGAATATCCTCTCTGGTCAGTCCACTGTTGGGTGTGAATGATGGTCTACAGTGGGGAAAGTTTCCCAAAAGCCAAGCAGTGAAGAGCAGAACACTGCTGAACATACAGGTCAATAATAGTGGAGGTTCTACAAAGGCAGCAGGTCCTGGTTCCACTCTTGGTTCCATGAAGAACTGTTATAAAATGATAGTAAAAGAGGAGCATTTCTGAGAGTGTCTGAACCTCCTCCACTGAGCTGGACTGCTTCCCCCTGCTCTTTTCCAGAGGGAGGGTTTAATACTCAGCTTTGGACTATATTATATATTATATTAAATTATATATTATAATATATATTACTGTTAGAATATATATATCTTGTTGATTTAGACAGAGTAATGTATATATTAAAATATATAAAATTACATATATATATATATACACACACACATATATATATATATATATATATATATATATATATATATATATATACTTTATTTTTAGAGAATTCCTGACACAGTAGATATGTGTCACTAGAACTATAGTGAGTGTATTATTTATTATTTCTAATAGTATGTATAAAATATATAATATATATACTATTCATATGTATGTATATATACAGGTGTTATATATATACACACAAATTTACACCATATATATATTTCTCTGGTTATATATATATTATATGTATATTTATTTATCAATGTTTGTATATCTATGTATCTATTTATCAATATCTACACACACACACACCTATATATATATATATATCTTGTCGATTTAGACATAGTAATGTATATATTAAAATATATTATATTACATATATATATATATATATATATATATATATATATATATAAATTCTTTATTTTTAGAGAATTCCTGACCTGAGTAGATGTGTGTCACTAGAACTATAGTGAGTGTATTATTTCTAATATATTATTCATATGTATATATATATACACCTTTTACAATTAGGTTGTTGTGATCAGCTCGCGCACAAACACTCCACGCGGACAACAAAAGGCTTCACTAAGAAATATTCTTTATTTTCAATGATAATTTTTTTAAATAAATAAATATTCTTATTACATTGAAGACACAATTACAGGCTCGTGCTGTCGAAGTGATGTCTGTAGTGGAGGGTTCATCACGAACATACTTCTCCATGCGACAACAACAACAACAGACAGCAAACAGACAGTGCTATGTATTTACAAAACAGACAGACAGTATAGGACACTAGATCTGGAATATTTGCATATATGCAAATATCACCAAACTCGTTTTTGGTGACGTCTGGAAGGTCATCATCGTTTTCAGGAGGAATAAAACTACAATCGTACAACATGTACACGAGCTTACAACATAAACAGGCTCCCAGTTTTTAATATAAAACCTCTGTACCTATTTACAGGTGACGGCGCGCGCCAGATCGCGCGCGCGCTCAGGTGTGGGCTATTTCACAAAGCTGGACCTTCTCACCTAGCCAAAAGGAGAAGTGGTCAGTCCTCACTTTGGGCTCAATTTGTCCAACTCGACTCATAAATGGCCACCCCTTCTTTGATGTTTGTTTGTTTGTTTGTTTGCTTGCTTGTTTACAAAGTCTGCGCGCTCACGGGCTGACGGACAGGTCTGCGTCCTCCTTCCCCGAGGACGAAGGCGACCCGGGCGCGTCCTCCTCTTCCTCGGAGCAGCGCGCGGACGACAGGGACGACGAGCACGTGCACCCGCGCACCTGTTGCTGCTGCTGGTGCTGCTGCTGCTGCTGTGTGCCCGCGCGGTGCGCGCCCCCGCCTTTGCCCTCTTTCTTGTGCTTGACGCGCCGGTTCTGGAACCAGATCTTGACCTGCTTCTCGGACAGGTTCAGGTAGGTGGCGATCTCGATGCGCCTCAGCCTGGACAGGTACATGTTGGAGGTGAACTCGCGCTCAAGCTCCAGCAGCTGCGTGCTGGTGAATGCCGTGCGCATGCGCTTGCTGCTCTGAAGCTGGCTGCTGGTGCTGTTGTGGTCTGTCAAGAAACAAGAACATAAAAAGATGAGAAACATGAACTGTTTCTGAATAATTCGGATTATTTTTGCTCGCACTATCATAACAAACTAGATTAAATTTACTACACTTTAGAGTGAGAGTACAGAAGGGAACAGCTGGATTATGATGCATTATCAAAAAAACAGCATGACCTGCTTTAGTTTGGATTATTACATTGTGTTCACATTATTACAAAAACAGGTTCATTTCTAATTCAGATTATTTGTGTTTACATTATGATAACAAACGAATTGACTTTACTTTGCTTTAGATAGACATAGAATATACAGTAAACAGCTGGATTGCCATACGTCATACATGAATTGCTTTAATTTGGATTATTTTTTTGTGAATTTCTTTAATTTGGATTATTTGTGTGAATTACTTCACCCTACCACAACAAACATTTCTTAATTCTAATAAAAAAAAAACCCCACAAAAATCACAAAACTGAACATCTGGATTATCATGCATTATCATTGGTCACATCTCTCAGATCTGTGTTCACACCCTGTTCAACATCAACAATCCGAATTAAACACCAAAAGCCATTCCCACTCACCGATGGATATGCAGTGGAACTGGCGCGGGTCTGGAAGCGGGTAGGACGTCTGGTACAAGCCCGGTCCGTGCCCCAGGCTGACGCCGGCGGAGGGCGCGTGCTGGCGGGACAGCGCGAGCGCCGAGTGGCAGTACTGCGAGCTCAGGGCTGCTGGGAGCGCCCCCTTCAGGAGGGGCAGAGCGGCCGGGGGCGACGGGTGCAGCTGAGGCGTCACGGGGGCCGTTACGCACAGCGGGCAGAAGCACAGCAGACCTCCCTGCGCCTTGCGCGAGGAGTGGCACGAGCTCGCGGCCGAGAGGCCGTGCAGCGGATGGGAGGGATGGTGCACGGAGTACGGGAAGAGCGGCGGGCTGCTCGCGCGCCCCTTGTCCCCTCCAGCGCCTGCCTCTCTGAGGATCAGCGAGTCCACGAGGAAGGACCTGGGCATGTTGACGAGCACCAAAGTGAACAACCAACCCGAGAGAGTGTGATTCAGGAGCACTCCGTTGCGCGCGCAATGCTGGACGGTGGGAGTGAGAGTGATGCGCGAGAGGAGTGCCAGGGGCTGTTTAAATAGTTGGAGAGCAACTTGTGGTCCATGTGACCACCTCTCTCTCTCTCTCTCTCTCTCTCTCTCTCTCTCTCTCTCTCTCTCTCTCTCTCTCGCTCGCTCTCTCAATAGGGGTTTTGTGCGCATTCACACTGCACGCTTCCCCATTATTTCACTTGTTAACTAAATGAACTGCATAATGTAGTCTATTCTTGTCAGCCCCACCCACGCCGCAAGAGGCAGCACTGCCCCCTCCCACCCCCCCCCCACCTCTCTCACCCCTCCCTCTCTCTCTCTCTCTACACTATATTGCTCTTTAGTGTCGTTTTAAAGTTGATTATTTCTCCCTCTCTCTCTCCTCTGCTCGCATGGGACACTATTGCTCCTTTTAATCCGATTCATTGACCTTTTGGAGCTCGTCTGAGAGGAGGAGGAGGAGAGGAGGAGGGGGTGCACGAGAGACGCATCACTCAAAACTTGAGTGATGTGAGGAGGAGGAGGAGGAGGAGGAGGAGGAGAGAGGAAAGCGTGCACCTGCACTTCCCCATCCCAGCCCAGTGTCAATCATCTTCATCATCACCATCATCATTCAGTGATGAGACCAGTATGAGAGAGAGTCGATTAGGTTCTGATTGAGGTTTGATCGGGTTGATTGATCCGGGTCGGGTCAGTTTACAGTATCAGTGATGTCACGCAGGGACTGAGGATGAGGGTGATGAAGGACTGACAGTAAGTGAGAGTCAGGGGGGCAGATTTGGGCTGGTTAAAGGAGACTGCAGTGGGGCTGGACCAGTCAGTCTGGACTCTCTCTCTCTCTCTCTCTCTCTTTATATATATATATATATTATTATATATATATATATATATATATATATATATATATATATATATATATATATACTACATATATAACATATATATATATATACTACATATATAACATATATAACAAATATAAAATAATAAAAACAATATAATAAACTTTATTGATAATAAACATAAACACATACACATTATAATAAGCATATAATCAATATAACTATCAGTTATAGTGTTAATAATAATAATGAATTGCTCACCATATTAAAATGGACCAAATCTTTCATCCAATCCAAGAATCGAGAGAATTTAAAGAATCGATTCTGCACTAAATTAATCAAATGCCTAAATCAACTAACTAAAGCATCTAAAGCAAATGCATATACATATATATATAAATTACAT